>NC_084566.2:6001624-6049124 GCF_033978685.3 Nerophis lumbriciformis
CCTGGGGATAGATTGATTGGCAACACTAAATTGGCCCTAGTGTGTGAACGTGAGTGTGAATGTTGTCTGTCTATCTGTGTTGGCCCTGTGATGAGGTGGCGACTTGTCCAGGGTGTACCCCGCCTTCCGCCCGTGTGCAGCTGGGATAGGCACCCCCAAGACCCCGAGTGGCACTAACAGGAGAAAATAGAACATGGATGGATGGATGGTTTGTCACAATAAGAATCAGCATTAAACTGGTATGTTTCTCATAAAAGCATATGCAGATCAACACAGAACTCATTTATAGTCCATATATTGTGTTCAGTCTCACATTCAATCTGCCTTTCAATGCTCTCCAGCTCTCAATCAAAGAAGTCACACGTGCAAGCTTCCAATCATTCATCATGTCAAAATGTGTGCCCCCGCCGAGTGATAAGCCTTCATTTGCCAAAGCAGCTCCACTTGATGCTACTTACCACTAACACCGCTAGCGGCTCACAGGCTCTGAAAGGAAGCTGTGTTCTGTCCAGAAACTGCCAAGGATTCCATAGACAACTCTGACAAAGGTTTCTATCTCGGAAGAACAGTGGTCCATTTGGCCATTGTGGAGCGGCGTGGCTCGGTTGGTAGAGCCAGCAACTTGAGGGTTCCATGTTCGATCCCCACCTCCCCTTGGGCAAGACACTTTACCCACCTGCTCCCAGTGCCACCCACACTGGTTTAGCTTAAATATGTAGATAATGGGTTTCCCTATGTAAATATTAATTTATTTCACTCCACATTTAGTCTCATACGTGTGGAGCAATTTCCCCACAAGCCTTCACATCACCTGGAGTCCATCTAGAAAGAAAACCGTGTAAGACACTCACACGAAGACAACCTTATGGACAATAGTACTGGGCTACTGAGCGGTATTATGCCTATCATAACATCACATTCGTACAGTAGGAAGGGGATTCCCTAGAGGGGGGTTGGGGTGCACTATGAACTTTAGCCGCCAGAAAGCAATAGAATGTCGAATATCCTAAAATGTGTTATGTGGCAATTCCAACTTTGACCACAGTTGCTCTGTAGAGTAGCGCTTTCCATCATTTTCAGCAGACTGCATCACAAAACGATAAAAAAAACAACGATTGTGCTGAAATTGCTGTGTCTGTAACTAGCAGTACCAAGGGTTATCAGCAATACTTTAATAATGCAGACTGGTGTTGATTTAGAGTTTTAAATGCCGCGTATGCTTGTCTTTGGCAATGAAGATATTAAACATGAAGATACATTTGAAGTAGCCAAAAGACACTTGAAGATGCAATTAGCCGTGTGCAGCATAAGTGAGGCTTCATCATCGTCGTTTGCACCTCAGCAAGAAAGACCATCAAGTGTTATGTGGTGTGTTCATTCACTCGTTAGTTTCACGATAACATCTCAGCATCGCAATAGACTGAGTAGACCTGCTGTAACATCTTAGGAGCTAAGGATGTGTGGTCATCGGCTAACCCCTTGATAATAGTTTTGTCATTTAAACGGGTCGTGTTGTTCACTTGAAGAACAATATGCTGCATTTGCCAGAATTCAAATAAATGATGTGGCTATAGAAATCGTGTAATGTATTTACTAAAATACCAGCTGGACCTCAACTACCATGGAGTGGATCATCAGCAGATGTTCCTTAACACCCATGCTGTTGCTTTAAAATAAACAGTAAAAAACCTCATCCAATTCACAGTAACTCACCTCTTTGCAGAAGCACAATGTACTATTTTTAACTGTATCGTTCTGATTTACAAAGATTGTCGCTGGAAATGGGGCAATTTGAAACACTTGTCTTATTTGACAGACTGTAACTACTTTGCCAATAAAAATGACTTATAGCGTTGTAACTATCAATTAGACTGACAACCAAATGCATACATACTAGAACTAACTTGCAGTATTGAGTCTGCTAAAGGTTTTTCTATAAAGTTGATTTCTTATGGTGATGTCACATCTTCCACAGGCTAATTTTCTGTGTATTTTGCATAGATAACTTTTACATAGTTTGATACATATTCAAACCGACACAACCACAAATGATATCAAATTAATGCACAACATGAAGAGTCCCAAAGCTTTTTATGTTGCTCTGTAATTTTTACGCTGGCACGTGCTGGCTCTTGGTGTGAGCCCAAGATGCAAGGCGGTGTGCATGTAAAAGGTCCTTTTATTAGGGAAACAGCAGGAAGTACAAGCTTGTCTACTGATGTAGATTTAGGGTAAACAAACGCTTTGGCAAGTGAAAAAACACAAAAAGGAACACCACAAACATTTAACAATGAGCCAGTGTTGCAAGGAAGGGGACGCATAAACCCTCCTGATTGGCAATCACGGACAGGTAAACCTCCTAATTGGCAAACAAGGGCAGGTAATAAGCCATGGCAAAGACACTACAAGACAAACCCACAATAGGAAGTGGAACAAAAATATGAGTGTTGGGCGCCAAACATACGGAAAAATAACACAAACCAAAACAGTCACGATGGATCAAGACAGGAATGCAAATAAAAAATTATTGTAGTCAGTGTTTCCGTCATAACTGCAATCCATTTAGGTCTGTTTGGGTAAATAAGAATAATTGGCCATGAGCTTGTAAGACAAAGATAGACAAAAAGTGAGAAAACCCCCCCATAAAAAGCGATTAAGAAATACAAAAAAACCTTCTTCAAGTGTCGAAAAGACAAAAAAAAGTGACTAAATTTGTCTGTTGTAAAAGAGAATCTGGAGAGCTTATTAATACGTTGGCAACACTGATTCCTCCTGCTATGTATTTTGGGGCGGTATAGCTCGGTTGGTAGAGTGGCCGTGCCAGCAACTTGAGGGTTGCAGGTTCGATCCCCGCTTCCGCCATCCTAGTCACTGCCGTTGTGTCCTTGGGCAAGACACTTTACCCACCTGCTCCCAGTGCCACCCACACTGGTTTAAATGTAACTTAGATATTGGGTTTCACAATGTAAAGCGCTTTGAGTCACTTGAGAAAAAGCGCTATATAAATGTAATTCACAAATTCACAATTTTATTCTCTGGCAGACGAGGGGCCTCATGTATTAAGAGTTGCATGAATTTCCTATTAAAAATGGTTTAAATCCAGAAAATAGCGTATATAATATAAATTACATATATTCAAGTTTGTGTGGGCAGCACGCTGGAACAGGGGTTAGTGCTGGTGCCTTACAATAAGAAGGTCCTGGGTTCGATCGGGGTCTTTCTGTGTGTAGTTAGCATGTTCACCCCTTGGCTGCGTGAGTTCCCTCCAGGTACTCCGGCTTCCTCCCACCTCCAAAGACATGCACCTGGGGATGGGTTGATTGGCAACACTAAATAGTCCCTAATGTGTGAATGAGAGTATCCCGAGAGGGACAAGCGGTAGGGAATGGATAGATGGAGCGCATTTCTTTGCTGCATCACTATCAATGTGGAATTGATTACAAAAGAAGAAAAAAAAATCTTCTATGAAAAAAAGCAAACAACAGACGACCATAATCAACCGCCTCTTAATAGCTACTCTAAAAGTGCAGAATAAGGCATATGCAGCACTTTTAGATTATGCTCATATCATAAACAGTTTTATTAGGCAATTCAGACATCACTAAAAGTTTGAAAAGACATGGACGCAGAACAAACTATGCAAAGCTAGTACTAAAAAAATTGCATTAACAATTTATGTAAAAATGACCCACGATCAGAACCACAGCCAACTTGTGTTGTGATATCAGCATAAAAGTTGCTTATTTTTTATAGAACATTAGCTAATGTAGTTCGTCAAATATTCATCCATCCATCAATTTTCTACCGCTTGTCCCTCTCGGAGTTGCGGGGGATTTTAACATAAATTATATCAATAAGCATAAAATTATAAATGGAATAACAAATATCTTAATTTAACCAGTAAAGCAGGGATATTCAGCTTACTAGCGTGGGGGCCAAATTTCCAGAAAGCTAAGGACCGGGGGCCTGGACTTTGCCCTTCACGATAAGTCTTACTTTGTATATTCCAGAGAACCAGCGTCCTCTACAGTAGAGATTTGATTTTGGTCAATTTATTTTGTCAGAGTTGCAGGAGCGTTCTGCTGATTTTAAGAACCTTCAAAGATCATTACGTGTTTTTAAGAATCTTCTGCACAAATGTAAGTCTCTCACAAGTTGTTTGAACTGAACTCACAGGCGGGCCACCAGTTGAATAGCCTAAATGATGAAAAAGAGAGGACCTAAAATGGAACCTTGAGGAACACCACTAGAATAACTAAATAAGTTGAACAAATGACTACTGACTGCATCAATCTACAGCAATACCTTAGTTCAGTGGTTCTTAACCTTGTTGGAGGTACCGAACCCCACCAGTTTCATATGCGCATTCACAGAACCCTTATTTAGTGAAAAATAAAATGTTGTATTTTTTCAAATTCAAGACAAAGTTTTATGTTTTTGGTGACACTTTAGTATGGGGAACATATTCTAAGTAACAAATACTTAATTTAAAGTTATTTGGTTAGGGTTAGAGGGTTAGGGCCAGGGTTAGAGGGTTAGGGTTATAATAAGGCATTAATAAGTACTTAATAATGACTAGTTAAGAGCCAATATGTTACTAATTTGCATGTTAATAAGCAACTAATTAATGGTGAATATGTTCCCCATACTAAAGTGTTACCATGTTTTTTTTACTGGTGCACAAAATGAACCGTGCATGAACATCACCTTGTTCAAAGAACAAAACCAACACAGTGCATAAACTCACAACAAATTACACACCTGCAAATCAGTCTGACTTCTGCTGTTGCCGTATCTGTAATACGCCGATAGGGAGAAGTTTTTATTTACACGATGAGTCAGGTGTGTCTTGACCTCCGCCGAACCCCTGAGCCCGACTCACCGAACCCCTAGTGTTCGATCGAACCCAGGTTAAGAACCACTGCCTTAGTTACATAAATCACATTATGAAAATATAATGTATAACTGCCAAAAAGGAGAGGACTTAAAGGGGTGCCTTGAGGAACGCCTCAGTTATGTAAATCACAAGTTTGGACCCCAGTGTTTTATGTTTGCTAGTAAGGTTAAAAAGTCAATGCAAGGATCTGCCAATGTGTTTCCAGTAGTCCAAGTTCCTTTATACACAGGAGCACTCTAGTGTTTTTAAGAACTTGCTGCAAAAAGGTTTGTCTCCCAAGTTTTGAACTGAACTCGGGGGCTGGTATTATGCTATTCCTGGGCCAGATTTGGCCCCGGGCTTCCAGTTGAATAGCACCACAGTGAGTTTACATCACTGCTACTTTCATGCCAATACATTCTTTGCAATTGTATCTTTTTAGTGTTACACATAACTTTCACTTTTGGCATACATTGAATAAAATGATAAGAAAACATTTTAAAGTTAAAGTACCACTAATAGTCACACCATACTTGCCAACCTTGAGACCTCCAATTTCGGGAGGTGGGGGGAGGGGGTGGGGGTGGGCGTGGTCGGGGTGGGACGGGGGCGTGGTTGGGGCGTGGCTAAAAGGGGAGGAGTATATTTACAGCTAGAATTCACCAAGTCAAGTATTTCATATATATATATATATATATATATATATATATATATATATATATATATATATATATATATTTTAGGGCTGAAACGACGCGTCGACGTAGTCGACGTCATCGGTTACGTAAATACTTCGAGGACGTTTTTGTTCGTCGACGCGTCGCATATTTACGTCACACTACCGTCATGGCGGAGCGCAAAGCAGACGATGCGAGCGGTGCGAGCGAGGGGAAAAAAGCACGCCAAAAGTCGTCAAAAGTGTGGGAGTATTTCAATAAACGGCCTAAGAAGAAACGCTACTTTTACTCCGCCACTTTTATCTACATTCAGCTCGCTACTCGCTACTAATTTTTATCGATCTGTTAATGCACGCTTTGTTTGTTTTGGTCTGTCAGACAGACCTTCAAAGTGCCTGCATTACTGGTGACGTTTCACTTCGTTCCACCAATCAGATGCAGTCACTGGTGACGTTAGACCAATCAAACAGAGCCAGGGGTCACATGACCTGACTGGCTCCGAGCTAACTTCGGGTGTTACCATTTAGTGGTCAATTGTACGGAATATGCACTGTACTGTGCAATCTACTAATAAAAGTTCCAATCAATCAATCAAAAGTGTGAAGGAAAAAAGACCCTTTTTTTATTTCAACCGTAAAGACTGACTGCACAGTTCCTGTCTTCACAATAAAAGTCCCGCTCCATCGCGCCTGCGCTTTCAAAATAAGAGTCTCCGAAAGCCAGCGCAAACAAGCTAGCAAGCTACGGAGTTTGCCGCCAATGTATTTCTTGTAAAGGGTATAAAAACGAATATGGAAGGTGGACAAATAAGATGCCAAATAACAACCACTTTCATGTGGTATTAGACAGAAAGGAGGAACTTTTTTTCTCCTCCATTTGAAAACGTGGACGTTACCAGCACTACTTCCTGATTACAATCAATGCAAGTCATCAGAATCAGGTAATACACCAACTTATATTCTTGTCTTCATGAAAGAAAGGAATCTATATGTTAAACATGCATGTATAATTATTAAAACACCTTTAACATGTAAACAAAAACAGCAAAATAAATAAATATAAATTATATACTGTATATATCAATGTATGTATATATATATATATATATATATATATATATATATATATATATATATATATATATATATATATATATATATATATATATATGTATGTATGTGTGTGTGTGTGTGTGTGTGTGTGTGTGTGTGTGTGTGTGTGTGTGTGTGTGTGTGTGTTTGTGTGTGTGTATATATATATATATATATATATATACAGTATATATATATATATATATATATGATATGTGTGTGTATGTTACTCAGTACTTGAGTAGTTTTTTCACAACATACTTTTTACTTTTACTCAAGTAAATATTTGGGTGACTACTCCTTACTTTTACTTGAGTAATAAATCTCTAAAGTAACAGTACTCTTACTTGAGTACAATTTCTGGCTACTCTACCCACCTCTGCTAATAATGTTGTTGTATGCACACTGTGTCGAGCGGAAATGGCCTATCATAGCAGCACAACGGCAGCGTTCTTGCCATCACCATCAACTAGTCAATCGTCCGCGTGAGTATACGTTGTCATCATTACACAAAAACATGAATGTGTCATTTGTATCTGTGTTGTAAATTCATAAACTAAAGCACCGTTTCGCTCTGAGAGGAGCGTTTGGCGTGCCTGTTCAGTGTTTACAAAGACGCGCTCCTCTTTAACGCTAACGTTAATTAGTTGTGCAAATACCTTTTACAACATTAACAATTACGTATACTATGTACAAACGAACAATTAACTTTCACTTTAATCATACTATCATTGTTGTGTTATTAAGCAAAATAAGCAAAAGTTTTACTTTTGTTGAAATGTTTACACTGTTGTTACAGAATATTTCGTTTTGCACTTTTTTGTATTGGATGTTTATCTTTATTTTTGCACATTTTAGCAAATAAGCAATACTTTTACTTTTGTTAAAATGTTTACACTGTTGTTACAGAATATTTCCGTTTTGCACTTTTTTGAATTGGATGTTTATCTTTATTTTTGCACATTTTAAAGCAAAATAAGCAATACTTTTACTTTTGAAATGCTTATACTATTGCAGAATATTAAGATTTGCACTGGATGTTTACTTTTATATTTGCACATTAAAAGCAAATAAGCTACTTTTAATTTTGTTAAATGTTTACATTGTTACAGAATATTTTGTCATGTTGTTGTCAATGTTGACTGAGTGGCCATACTTTTTTTTTTGTAAATAAAAGCCATGCCTTTTGAAAAAACTGGCCTACATTTATTTTTTCATCTTCATTTTAAATAAAAAAAAAAATCGGTAAAAGGAAAAATAATCTATAGATTAATCGAAAAAAATAATCTATAGATTAACCGATTAATCGAAAAAATAATCTATAGATTAATCGATAGAAAAATAATCGTTAGCTGCAGCCTTAATATATATATATATATATATATATATATATATATATATATATATATATATATATATATATATATATATATATATATATATATATATATATATATATATATATATATATATATAAGAAATACTTGACGTTCAGTGAATTCTAGCTATATATATATATATATATATATATATATATATATATATAAAATAAATACTTGAATTTCAGTGTTCATTTATTTACACATATACACACACATAACACTCATCTACTCATTGTTGAGTTAAGGGTTGAATTGTCCATCCTTGTTCTATTCTCTGTCACTATTTTTCGAACCATGCTGAACACCCTCTCTGATGATGCACAAAAGTGCTTTCATCAAATGCACTAGATGGCAGTATTGTCCTGTTTAAGAGTGTCACAACATTGCTGTTTACGGCAGACAAACTGCTTTACGGTATACAAAAACGTGACTGCTGTTGTTGTGTGTTGTTGCCACGCTGGGAGGACGTTAATGAAACTGCCTAACAATAAACCCACATAAGAAACCAAGAACTCGCCCTCCATCATTCTATAGTTATAACGTGATTGGGCAGGTACGCTTTTTTATATTGTGGAGGACCTGAGTCCGCCTGAATTTCGGGAGATTTTCGGGAGAAAATTTGTCCCGGGAGGTTTTCGGGAGAGGCGCTGAATTTCGGGAGTCTCCCGGAAAATCCGGGAGGGTTGGCAAGTATGAGTCACACACACACTAGGTGTGGTGAAATTACCCTCTACATTTGACCCATCCCCTTGTTCCACCCCCTGGGAGGTGAGGGGAGCATTTTGATGATTTAACCCCCAATTCCAACCCTTGGAATTGGGGGTTGGAATTGGGTACCAAGCACGGAGGTAACGGGTCCCATTTTTATAGTTTTTGGTATGACTCGGCTGGGGTTTGAACTCACGACCTACCGATCTCAGTGCAGACACTTTAACCACAAGGCCACTGAGCAGCCAAAAAAAAATCTAAATTAAAATATTTTTTTGCTCACTCCCTAACCCCTTAATCACAGCTACAAAACACTCTTCGCCACAATGTCATATGAAAACAGAGGAATCACAATAAAAATTAATGCACATAACTTGCAAGTTTACTTGTATTTCAGTTATGTCCACAACCGCTTATGTTGACGACATTCCAATGTGTACAGTTTAAAGATGTTGTTTTATTATGACTTGAAGATGATTGGACATTGCAAATGTGCCAGAGGGTCCAAATCAATTAATTTAATCATTATGAGCATTGATATGGATTCATTATATAAGGAAGTGAACTGGCGTATTTATGTGCACCCGCCCACTCATAATATTTGCATAGTGGATGGAAACTGTTAACATTTACAAACTATTATTTTGGAAATTAGGACACATTTATAGTCCGTTGTCAGTTGAATCTCACCGTCAGCCGATCAAAAAGCAGATGGGTTACGAGTGCAGAGTCCCTCACTGTGCTGTGATAGACTTTGAAAGACACACACACACACAAAAAAAAAACCTAGAGCGCTTGGCAGGACTGCACAGATTAAACTGTTTCAAATGAAAGTAAAATAATATAAAAGTAGATGTGAAAGCAGAGGGAGAAAAGCGGCGGTGGCGGCACAGAGCAGGCGAGGGGCTAATGACGTAGCTTTTTTGGCCGGGGCCAATTTACTGTGAGGCTTTCAAAGGTCATCTCCTACACGAAGACCTGTCTGTGACAAATTACATTATTTACACCGACTAGAAAGAGGCGGGGGACTGGGAGAAAGACGCAGAGTCTAAGAAGAGCGATGCGAAAAGGGGTGGTGGGCATGAGGTTGATATTTGACAGTAATTGCTCCACACGGTTAACACAAGAACCCTCGAGACATTTGGCAAGATTCTCCTAATGGCGCTCCTATCAAACAACAGCCACATTTCTGAAAAAGGACCCCGGTGTCCTACACACCATGGAGATGTTTCAATTCAACATTTGTGCATTTTGGAATGCACTTTGTTTCTCCTAATGTGCATATTCACTGCTTTAACATGCCTACTTCCTCTCAGGGAAGTGCGTCCACACCCACCTGAAATAATGATTCCTATTCATTTGGACTGAAGACAAGAGGGAGGGTCTAATTAGTAAAGGAGAATGAGCGGACAGATGCAGAAAAGAGCACAGCTGTCGAAAAGTCAAACTCTACCGACAGGGAATCTAATTAAATGACAGACACAGTGTTTGATTGACAGATGCTCTCTGCAAGAGCAGCGCACTGGACGTTTGATTGACAGGTGGTTCGTGAGCGCAGCCAGAGATGGGTGGAGAAAAGGAAGGTTGTTATTTCAAACATTTATAATATTGGGGAAAGATAATGTGTTACATGTATGTCTGCATGGTGCAAAAATCATTTGACATATTTTTGTATATTTGTGTTAAGTTACACGATGTCACACGACTAGAAAGAATAAACAAAAGATGCGTCAATCACACCCCTAAAGACTTACTACTTGGAGTACGTGCATGTGTGTGTGTGTGTGTGTGTGTGTGTGTGTGTGTGTGTGTGTGTGTGTGTGTCCTGTGGGCTATGCAGAGAAGGAAGAGCCAAAGGGATTAGTTGTTAAATGGTTTGGGATTTGGGGTTTTACTGGAATATTAATATTGTGATTCAACTTCCTAAACTAAGTCTCAAAAGAGTAAAGCATGATATTTCGTTAACATCCCCTGTAAGTCTTCCGCACAAAAGTATTCTTTTTAAATGTTGTGTCTATTTGAGCATATACAGTTCAACAATACTCATTTTTACTACAATTATGGCTGGCCTCATAGGGCCACATGTAACAGTGAATGTATATGACTATAAACATACACTGTTATTAGCCTTGTTACACAATGTGCAGAGGCTAATGTTTTTGATTATTATTTCTTTCTTTCTAACAGATTGATGGATAACTTGTTTTGAAATCGTAAGTCAAGGTGACAAACAGTATTTATTTTTGCTAACCAGAAAACTCAAATATTATAAAATAAGATGAAATACATACAAATATACAATTGCAAGTAGAAATTGTTTCCGTTAAAATTTAAAGAAGAAATATGACTGGCGTTAAAAAAAAAAAATAAAAAAAAAAAGGACCTGGAAATGGAGAGTTTGCACATTTGGGGGCGAGATCTGTACAGAACCATTCCGACTGGATCGGTTCGCAGCTGAGTGTGTAGCGACTGGGATGAGAATCAGCACCTCCAAGTCCGAGTCCATGGTTCTGTCATGACTTGGTCCTGGGTGTTTGCTTTTCCGGGATGCAACGGAAAGTTGGCTCGGGCGAGACGGGAATGTAAGTAAATTTTTATTTAACACTATAACTACAAAACAAAGAAGTAAACAAAAGGCGCGCACAATGGCGGAGAACAAACTATGAAAAACAAAAAAACTATAAACATGGAACAAAAACTTACTTTGGCATGGGACATGAAGCAGGATCTTAGAGGATGAAGAGTGTACAGAAGCATAAATGTGGAGATGTCGTCAGAACGACAAACTGAAAACACTGAACTTAAATACTACATACATGATTAACGAAAACAGGTGCGTGACTCAAAACGTGAAACAGGTGCGTGACGTGACAGGTGAAAACTAATGGGTTGCTATGGTGATAAACAAGAGTGCACAATGAGTCCAAACGTGGAACAGGTGAAACTAATGGGTAATCATGGAAACAAGACGAGGGAGTGAAAAGCCAGAAACTAAACAAAACATGACTAAAACAAAACATGATTACACAGACATGACAGAACCCCCCCTTACGGACAGATCCCAGATGTCCAAGAAAAAACTTAACAAGAGTCATGGGAGGGCGGGAGGGGGACATGGCGGTGGGTCGCCAGCCCAAATGGCCCCGAATCCACCGAGGCAAAGTCAAGTGGCGGCGGCGAGTGGAACGCCGCTGCAGCAGGCGAGGCGGGCGCCCAGGGATTGGCCACATTCGTGGCCGACTGGGAGGTGGGCGCACTTGGCGTGGCGGGCGACCAGGTAGCGGCCATATCCGTAGCTGACGAGGAGGCAGGCGCGTCGTCATCGTGGCAGGCGTGGCTTGGCGTGGTGAGTCAGGCGGCGAAGCTCGGCGTGGCGCGTCAGGCGGCGAAGCTCGACGTGGGTCTTGGTCTTGGCATGGTGGGTCTTGGTCTTGGCATGGCGGGTCTTGGTCTTGGTCTTGGCATGGCGGGTCTTGGTCTTGGCATGGCGGGTCTTGGTCTTGGCATGGCGGGTCTTGGTCTTGGTCTTGGTCTTGGCATGGCGGGTCTTGGTCTTGGTCTTGGCATGGCGGGTCTTGGCGTGGAGGGTCTTGGTCTTGGCGTGGAGCTGGTACCGGAGCTTGGCATGATGCGGCTAGGCGTGGTGCGGGTACTGGAGTCTGCCGTGGAACTTGGCGTGGTGGAGCTGGTGCTAGCCTTAGTGCTACCCTTGGTGCGGCAACAGGTGCTAGCCGTGGTGCTGCGACAGGTGCTAGCCGTGGAGCTGCGACAGGTGCTAGCCGTGGTGCAGCGACAGGTGCTAGCCGTGGTGCAGCGACAGGTACTAGCCGTGGTGCAGCGACAGGTGCTAGCCGTGGAGCTGCGACAGGTGCTAGCCGAGGAGCTGCGACAGGTGCTAGCCGTGGAGCTGCGACAGGTGCTAGCCTTGGAGCAGCTAGCCGTGGTGCTGCTACTGGTGCTAGCTTTGGTGCAGGTGGAGGTGGCCTAGCTGGGGTTTGCGGCTTGGCATGGCGAAAGACCGGTGGTGGTGGCCGTGCTGGAGGCTGTGACTTGACAGGTCGGAAGACTGGTGGGGGCGGCCGTGCTGGAGGCTGTGGCTTGATATGGTGATGCTGAGCCACCCCACTTGAACAATTCCCAGCCCTAGCCCCCCCCTCAAGGGGCCGATACCAGACGCGCTCCCTGCGGTCTGGAACTCTCTGTAGGGGTGGGCGGAGGAGGGCAGAAACTTCCCCTTTAAATTGTCCAAAATGTCTTTTTTGTACCTGGGATTGAGTGGGTGAAAAAAAATTGTTTTGTGTCTTGGGTGTGGCTTGAGTCCTGGGGAGCGGGGAATCAAAAGAAAAAGAATTCAGGAAAAAAAAAATCCTGGTCTTTGACGTCATCCGGGCGAAGCCGGGCTGGCTGCAGCTTGCTTCCGCCCGGAGGGGGAGGGGCTTGTGGGAGGGGCTTGTGGGAGCGGCGTGTCCTGCTGACTCACGGAAGTTCTTCCTGAAGTCCTTCGTCGGGAGCGGCGCTTCCGGCACTGCGCTGCGTCCCCGCATTACTGGGACCAAATGGAGTCTCTGTACTCCACGGAGGAGTAGCGCAGAGTTTCCTCTTCCATCGCGCGGAGGACCGCCCAAGAAGCCTCATCTAAATTGTCCAACTCTCGTGCGGAAAAGCGGGTCTGCTGACGACATACTGTCATGACTTGGTCCTGGGTGTTTGCTTTTCCGGGATGCAACGGAAAGTTGGCTCGGGCGAGACGGGAATGTAAGTACATTTTTATTTAACACTATAACTACAAAACAAGGAAGTAAACAAAAGGCGCGCACAATGGCGGAGAACAAACTATGAAAAACAAAAAAACTATAAACATGGAACAAAAACTTACTTTGGCATAGGACATGAAGCAGGATCTTAGAGGATGAAGAGTGTACAGAAGCATAAATGTGGAGATGTCGTCAGAACGACAAACTGAAAACACTGAACTTAAATACCACATACATGATTAACGAAAACAGGTGCGTGACTCAAAACGTGAAACAGGTGCGTGATGTGACAGGTGAAAACTAATGGGTTGCTATGGTGATAAACAAGAGTGCACAATGAGTCCAAACGTGGAACAGGTGAAACTAATGGGTAATCATGGAAACAAGACGAGGGAGTGAAAAGCCAGAAACTCAACAAAACATGACTAAGACAAAACATGATTACACAGACATGACAGGTTCTCGCCCGGAAAAGGGTGGACTGCCATCTCCGGGTTGGGGAGGAGACCCTGCCCCAAGTGGAGGAGTTCAAGTACCTCGGAGTCTTGTTCACAAGTGAGGGAAGAGTGGATCGTGAGATCAACAGGCGGACCGGTGCGGCGTCTTCAGTAATGCGGACGCTGTATCGATCCGTTGTGGTGAAGAAGGAGCTGAGTCGGAAGGCAAAGCTCTCAATTTACCGGTCGATCTACGTTCCCATCCTCACCTATGGTCATGAGTTTTGGGTTACGACCGAAAGGACAAGATCACGGGTACAAGCGGCCAAAATGAGTTTCCTCCGCCGGGTGGCGGGGCTCTCCCTTAGAGATAGGGTGAGAAGCTCTGTCATCCGGGGGGAACTCAAAGTAAAGCCGCTGCTCCTCCACATCGAGAGGAACCAGATGAGGTGGTTCGGGCATCTGGTCAGGATGCCACCCGAACGCCTCCCTAGGGAGGTGTTTAGGGCACGTCCGACCGGTGGGAGGCCACGGGGAAGACCCAGGACACGTTGGGAAGACTGTCTCCCGGCTGGTCTGGGAACGCCTCGGGATCCCCCGGGAAGAGCTGGAAGAAGTGGCTGGGGAGAGGGAAGTCTGGGCTTCTCTGCTTAGGCTGCTGCCCCCGCGACCCGACCTCGGATAAGCGGAAGAAGATGGATGGATGGATGGATGGATGGATGGATGGATGGATGGATGGAAATATGACGGGCCACGTAAATGACGTGACGGCCCAGATCTGTCCCCCAGGCCTTGAGACTGACATCTGTGCTCATATTAAGATATTTACAGAGAAAGTAAAATAGGCTAAAAAAAAAACTAAATACATAAACATATACCGTATTTTTCGGAGTATAAGTCGCTCCGGCCGAAAATGCATAATAAAGAAGGGAAAAAACATATATAAGTCGCACTGGAGTATAAGTCGCATTTTTTGGGGATATTTATTTGATAAAACCCAACACCAAGAATAGACATTTGAAAGGCAAGTTAAAATAAATAAAGAATAGTGAACAACAGGCTGAATAAGTGTACGTTATATGACGCATAAATAACCAACTGAGAACGTGCCTGGTATGTTAACGTAACATATTATGGTAAGAGTCATTCAAATAACTATAACATAAAGAACATGCTATACGTTTACCAAACAATCTGTCACTCCTAATCGCTAAATCCCATGAAATCTTATACGTCTAGTCTCTTACGTGAATGAGCTGAATAATATTATTTGATATTTTACGGTAATGTGTTAATAATTTCACACATAAGTCGCTCCTGAGTATCAGTCGCACTGCGACTTATAGTACACATGTGTATGTATTAAATATATAAATGTGAGTTTATTATTCTATTAGATTGGTAGCTCAGTCAACGCATGCCCAAGTTTCTTCAACTTGTTCAGTTATTTTTTTTTTAAATAATTTAATGCATATACATAACTACAACACCACCGGCTAGCTTATGTTAGCATTAATGGTTTCATTAAACATATTCAACACATCAATAAATATATTCATAAAAATTAGAAGTTAAACTTTGTCAAGCACTTCTGCATGGACCGAATTCATTGTTGCTTAAACTGGCTTTCTTTTTTCAAGTCTGTACACACGGAGATGCCCGCGGTGCTCACCCACAGGAGAGATATTTTGCGTACGAAAGGATTAAAAAACGGATGCAATGGCCGCCATGCAGAGTACAAACAGGTGAAGAAGATTGTAATCACTCCAAACACCGCCCTTGAGCCGTGGTGTTCTTTTTATATTCTGTCGGTTTGAACTAAGCATCACTCTAACCGTGACATACAGCAACTTTAACGTTATTTTCGGTTACGACGAACATTTTCTCCAAGATTTTGCTTTAGTTACTGTTTATTTGTCTTAATTTGTGTCCAATATTGCGCGTAGTAAACTATTGCGTTTGTCCTTTGGTGCATTAAGAGCATTGCTTGTTTATCCAGCCATCTTGAATCGGACAATGTTTTGGTACATGCACAAATCTTGTGGTAGATAACTACTAAAAATGGGTGCATTTTGCGAGTTGCTGTGCCAGAATTCAGGCTGCTACTGCCATGCTTTTATTTTGACGTTTACTTTACACTTAAGAGGAAGTTGCTGTGTGTATGTTTGAGTGCCCTGTAAGCAGTGTTGGGTTAGTTACTGAAAAGCAGTAACTAGTTACAGTTACTAGTTACTTCATTTCAAAAGTAACTCAGTTACTAACTCAGTTACTTACACCAAAAAGTAATGCGTTACTGTGAAAAGTAACTATTTAGTTACTTCTTTTTTCTTTCTTTTTTTAAAGCTCCAATTAATGCCCTTTTAGCCTTCATTTCAGTACTGTTATTGCACTGGAGAATAATACAATCTGTTGATCAACTTGACATGCATTTGCATCACTCAACTCTGCTAAGCCATGTGGTCTACATACAACACACAAAGACAAAGATATGTTACAAAGGCCAATTTGTTTCTGGCCAGAACAAATTGACAAAACTATTTTAAATAGCTGCAACATAACATACATAAGTAACAAACAGCATAATAACAGCATAGATGTAAACCAAGAAAGGCACACACTACATACACAAAGTCTAACCAGGCATTTTCTTCCTCAAGTAATTCTTATACAAAACCATGTCTGAAACCCAGAACACTACACATTTCCCCAGTTTTAGTTTAGAGATAAGGAAAGATTGGCCTGGCCCACTAGGATCCCTCTTTATGTTTGTGAACTTTATAGTCTATACATTTAGAGTGATGTGATAATCAAACACTCTAGAAGTCTAGAATGAAAGAGTATATAAGAGAATTGACAGCAACGTTCCCTCTCAGGAGCGCGCATGTGCAATTGCACACTGCTCAAGCGTCCTCTGCGCACGGCAAATCTATGCCATGCACAAAATCAAATAAAAAAATAAGCGCATAACAATTTTCGACACGACACGGACACGACAGAGAAAACCGTTTTCGTCATCATTGTTCAAATATTGTAACGTCTGTCGAGACGCTTTGAGGACATGAATTCCATCCATCACTTTACTGAGCAAAACTCTTTACTGTCGGCCATAAACACATCACCAAAACATTAGTAAAAAAAATGATATCTAGCAAAACTGGTCATTCTCTGCAGTACAAACCAGACCAAAAGCAACTTTGTTATATCAACAGCAGCCGCTCGCTCTCTCACGTGCGCCAACACTTGCACATATGGCAACTTAGCCAGTGATGCGTTTACAGCCACACAAAAAGTCGGACAACTCCAACACCACACATAAAGTGTCATTCCAGGTCGTTACACTATGATTTACCAATCAAATGTGTGCTTATTCTAGTGTCATTTATTAGGAATCTTAATTTATAAATATTAATCATTAAATGCTGTTAGTATATTAAATAAATACTAATAAAAATATATTTTTTACAAACAGGAAGTTGCAGGAATGTACACATGATCCCCTGCTTACATCTCATTGTGCAACATGTGAATGTTTTAATGGGAACTAAATGCAATGTCTGAAAGGGGTACAAATTATTTCCAAAGCAGGACCTCCACCCAGACAAACAATACAAGTACACAGTTCATGAAAAACAATATTTTTTGTTATTGTCATTATAAGTGGGCCTAAACACTTATTAGAAATGGAAATGACTGCTGTCATTTGATTCTAATAATAAGAGAATGTTGTCTGTCTATCTGTGTTGGCCCTGTGATGAGGTGGGGACTTGTCCAGGGTGTACCCTGCCTTCCGCCCGAATGCAGCTGAGATAGGCTCCAGCGACCCCGAAAGAGACAAGCGGTAGAAAATGGATGGATGGATGGAGATGTAAGTTGTTATTTAGTGAGGTTTCGGGACAGGTGTGCTGCTGGTGTAGCCACAGTGTGCACGTCTAAAGTTGCTCACATGGACTCCACTCAATGCTCAGGGACTTTTTGCATTTGCTCACACATGAACAATTAGAGGGAACATTGATTGACAGAGTGTGTACCTTCAGCGGTGAATAATGGTGGTGGTGGAGGTGAAGTGGCATCAGAGTCTCTGTCTCTCTTTACTAGCTTCGTCGAAGCATGTTGCTATGTAGCTTGTTTCAGCAGATTTGATTTGCTGTTTTGGGCAGTAGATGGCATCTTTGATCCAAAGCACAATTTACATTGAACTAAAATGTTATTTTCTTTGTGCTCGACAAAAGAAAAGTAGTGAAAATATCTCCATGTTAGCAAACTCGACTTCTGGCTCCGCCATGATCAGACACGCCCCCCCCCCCCCCCCCTCGCTCCCCACACTCACACTCAGACACACCCACACAGAGCGCATGTCTCTCTCTCTTCTCCGGCTTGTGACACAAGAAGAATCAGAACGACACAGCAGCCCTCCGATAAAACACACTTTATACTACATAAAAAGTAACGTAAAATAACGCAGTAACGCATCATGTAGTAACGGTAACGGAGTTACTGAATATTAAAAAATAATGCATTAGATTACTAGTTACCGCCGAAACTAACGGCGTTACAGTAACGCGTTAGTCCCAACACTGCCTGTAAGTAGACAGTAGTTGTTTCACGCTGCTTCGCGATAATGATGACGCTGATAACACGAGAACACATGTCAACATGAATGGACTTATATTTTTATAAAAAAATTATATTTGGGTCTCAAATGTTTTGTTGACAAAAGCGGTCGACCATGTACAGTATGTTGATGTGGATTCAAGCGAGCACATTTTAGTAGTAACAGCATGGTTGAGTTGGTCGACGTAGTTGTAGAACAGTGTTTTTTTTATTGCCTGGTGTGGAGTTGGATGACGTAATGATTCCACTGTGTAATTTGCATAATAGTTGATCATTATTGTGTGTTTTTTGTCAAACATCTGGGAAAAATGTGTGTTCTAACAATGCAGGTATTGGGGATTCTGCTATTTAACATACGCAGCACCCTAAAAAACATAATAAAACCGGAGGTTTGATAAAGGGCTTTATAGGTAGAATAGATGAATCATCATGACCTGCATTGTTAGCCGCCTTGTGCTAGCAGTTTTTTACTATTTAGAAACGCACAGAGAAGAGAAAGACGTGTTCTTGTCTCACGTTGTGGATGATTGGCAAAATTCCCCCAAAAATGAATTTTTCCTTCAGAATTTTACGCTTTTTTTAGCGGACCTTGAACACACCACAGTTAAGTACTATGAAACGCAAAATTAAATTGGTACATTACGTACTCCCACACTACCACAGCTTAAGGGGGTCATAATATAATGTTTCTATTTTTAAAACACATCATTTTGTTCTGCATACCATGTAACGATGGTTCTTTGGTCAAAATTTTGAATGGATTTGCACAGATTTGAGCCACTTTTTGGTTGCTTCTAAAAACGGTTGGTTTTGAGAGGCAGAGTTGTTGTTGATGCAAATGAAGCCCTCTTTACCCACGCCCCCCTCACGCTGAGTGAACCTTCGTGCCCGCCCCGGCTGCCATATTTTGTAGTTGTTATTGTTTTTGTTTTGCAAAGACCTTATGGAATATGGACACTGGTGATCGCTACCAACCATTTAATTTTCACTTGACTTTCACCACAATACAACATCCCAGATGATACAGTATGGCGAGAGCAGCAGCTCATTGTGGTTCCGCGTTGACTCAAGGAGGGAGGATTGATTGATTGATTGATTGAAACTTTTATTAGTAGATTCATACCTGCCAACTACTCCGGTTTTCCCGTAATTAGTACGGTTTTCATCAACCTATTCCGGGTTACGGTTGCAGTGATAAAAAATACGGTTTTTCATTAATTAATTAAAAAAAAATTTTTTAAGTTTTATTCACGAAATCGCGTAACAACAATCACAATCGACACTGCTTCCCGTAACTTCCTATCGAGCCATTCCTAATGCCATGCGCGAGGCTATTTATAGCACCGCTGCCAAGCACGAGGCACCTGTTGCCCATTGTTTCCAAATGAGCGAACGATCATGGAATCAGCCGGAGAAAAATCGCAAACGAGTCTTAAACCGAAAAGAAAACTGCAGTCATTCCGTGAAGAATATTCAAAAGCCTATCCGGGAATAATTATCCGTTCCAAAAAGGGTGAAAACTACGCGAATTGCACCTTGTGCAGACAAGATTTTTCGATCGGACACGGAGGAATTAGCGATGTAAAAGACCACGTTGGGACAAAAAAACACAAGTCTAATGCCGTTGCTAAATTTGGATTTTACCCACAAAAAGGTAATGACACCAATGTTATCTATTGGAATTGTTTAGTACTGTTATACTGTTAAAAGTGTTTATACTATTTATGCTTTCAAGTCCAAGTTGAAGAAATCTTGTTAAATGTTGACAGCATAACTACCAAAATACAGTATGTCCTTAATATTTTTGCAGTGCTATTTCTGTTGAAAAGTTAAAATGATTACATTAGACATGTGATGTGCCACTTTTCAAGTGTCTGATGGCTTAAATTAATTTTCATTAATTTTTCATATTTTGAATTCTTTTGAAAGGCTTACAAAAAAACTACATTTGAATTGTAATTCCATGCTATTGACAGGACTATTAATTTTAATGAAGTTAGCTTACCATGTTTACAATATGATAATTGTGATAGAAATGTGAATTTTAGGCACAGAATATTTTTTACAATTGAACAAGGCAGTAGATTATACAAGCTTGGACAGAAAGTTAATAATGACACCAATTTTTTTTTTAATGG
Source organism: Nerophis lumbriciformis (assembly GCF_033978685.3). Classification (NCBI taxonomy): domain Eukaryota; kingdom Metazoa; phylum Chordata; class Actinopteri; order Syngnathiformes; family Syngnathidae; genus Nerophis; species Nerophis lumbriciformis. The sequence continues at coordinate 6,022,299 of NC_084566.2, forward strand.
AATTGTTTAGTACTGTTTTACCATTTGTTTACTGTAAAAAGTGTTTATACTGTTTATACTTTCAATTAACAAATTGAAGTCTTGTGAAAGGTTGACAGGATAACTGGCATTAACTGTCAAAATAATTTCAAACTATTGAAGTTAGTTTACAGAATAAACATGTCAATCAACCCATATGATTTTTGCTGTAATATTTTTGTTTTGAAAAGTCACTGTGACTGATAGAAAAGTGATGGTTTTAGCAACATTTTAACCTGTCTGAATGCAATCAATCATTTTGCGTCGGGGAAGCCCCCCTGAACCCCCCACCAGGACTTTGTCCTGGACCTACCGGGGCCTGCGGCCCCTGGACCCTGGCTACTAGGTTTTTCTGATTTCAAAAGTTGGCAGGTATGTAGATTGCACAGTGCAGTACATATTCTGTACAATTGACCACTAAATTGTAACGTTTTTCAACTTGTTTAAGTCGGGGTCCACTTAAATTGATTCATGATACAGATATATACTATCATCATAATACAGTCATATCATCATAAACAGGAGACAACGCGCAGGACAAAAGGAGGGAAGCCAGTCACACAATCTGGTATGATACTCTGGCTCAGGTTTAACTTCTACTGAGTCCACATCTCTCCAATGCTAAAACCTGGACGTACATGTGTATTGGCAATAAAATGCTATTCTATTATATATCATGTTAATACTTACAATGCTGGTTTGACCACTTGTAAACAATAAAGGTACATCGGTAACGTAATAACGAATTACACTACTAACATTGCCAAGCACAAGAGGCACTGATCCAATTAAAAGTAGTTTTTAGGAAAACCATTCTTTATCTTGCTGAAGGACGGTGACGCTATTGTCTTATATTGAAAGGCTAAGCTAGCTACACAACAACTTGAGCTAACATTGCTAATTCACGTATTTCTAACTTACTGTTATTACTTACCGTTTCATTGTCTATTCCATTGCCATACATATTAGACACCCAGCCTTTGGTAGTAGTTTTTTTGGAAAATCCATCTTCTGTGAAGGTCTGTGGTTGAAGCAGGACTCTTCTTAGCACAAACTCATAGCGACTTCTTCACAGTTGAAGGCACTTTGTCACGAATCATAAAAGTTAGAAATAACGCACTTTTTACTTCAGATTAGGGCTGCAACAACTAATCGATTAAATCGATTAAAATCGATTATAAAAATAGTTGGCGGTTAATTTAATCATCGATTCGTTGGATCTATGCTATGCCCATGCGCAGAGGCTACGTTTTTATTTTTTTTATTTTTTTTTACCTTTATTTATAAACTGCAACATTTACAAACAGCTGAGAAACAATAATCAAAATAATAGGGGTGTAACGGTACGTGTATTTGTATCGAACCATTTCGGTACGGGGGTTTTGTTTCGGTGCGGAAGTGTACCAAATGAGTTTCCACACGGACATATTTAGTAGCGTACTGCACGTTGTGTAAACAATACTCAAAATGCCGGACATTTGAGGCATTTAAGAAACTCCGCCCTGACAGCTCTGCAAAAGAGAACATGTCCGGTGAAAAGAGGACGTATGGTCAGTCTATCCTAGCCCGTTAGCTGCTAGCATGCTAGCAAAAGAGGACTAGCAGCAATCGGTTTCACCGGACGGTAAAGCGATCGCTGCTAGCATGTTAGCAGTGACCGGGCTAGGTCCTGTCCATACGTCCTCTTTTCACCGGACATGTCCTCTTTTGCGGGGCTGTCAGACGGTGTTTCTTAAATGCCTCAAATGTCCGGCATTTTGAGTTAGGGTTGCATGTATTTTCAATGTACGTTCAGGGTTAAGAAGGTTAAAAACACAACAAATTGTGTGCGCAGCAGCATTCGTGAGGGAAGGGCAGAGACAGAGAGAGTGAGAGAGTTATGATAAATGCGCATGCGTCGTCAGGCTCTGCTTTGTATCCATAGATGTATCAGATTTAATTTTTTATTATCTATAACAGGGGTGTCAAAAGTGTGCATTTTTGTAAAATGTTCCTTGTTTTATTTGGCAAGTTGAAAGAACATGGCGCCAGTATGCTGTTTTTTGAAAAATAATACTTAGAAAGGTCTGATTAGTTAAGTTAGGTTGCAAAGTTGCCAACTTTGAGCCTTCCTGGTACATCTTCTTATTCTCTGGCAGACTGGGTGCATACTGTATGTATGTAACTGGGTTAGGAAAATAAGTTATGATGCATACCGCCACCTACTGTATGAACTTGTAATGACAAGTTTTGACCACATTCAGTTCCATTCCATTGTGTTTATTTGTGAGGGTGAACAGGCGGGTCACAACAAATTAGGGAATGCATGGGAAATTCTGCAGACAAGCAGGACCAATCTAAGCGCAGTAAATATTATTATTCGTATTTTACGGCAGTGGATAGAACAAAACGTGTCTACTATCTGCAGTTGCAAGTGTCCATGTCGTTAGATGAGAATGAATATGTCTACATGTACATTTCATTATAATTTTGCATTCACCACATTTACTCTGAGCGCATTCCACCCTCACGTCTTCAGAAAGATCGATAGATGGATTTCATTACTGTGCATGTGTAGCGAGGTGACGCAGACCTGAAACTTGGTAAGTGAATTGGACCAGCAGGCTCATACGAGACTGATCGACTGACTTGGTGGCATCCAATCGAGCTGAAAATTGTCACATTGATCATTACCTCGAAAATCAAGCCCTCAAACCCACTGTGTTCCAAGTGTTGATTATCCTGCACTAGACGTGTCATGTGATCTATCCACTTACCAGGATTCAGCTTATTGTCAGGACTTTCATTTCCTCCCGCTGTATCCCTCCCACTCTCCATCAGAAATGTATTATGTAGTTCATAATGATCCAGCAATGCTCTTTAACACCTCCTCTTCCTTTTATTAGCTAACCTTTCCCTGTCGTCATCCCAGGCCTTCTTTCAGAGGCCTGATAAAACATTTGTTATCAAGCTGTTCTCTAATTAACATTGCACCCTGCTCCTTGTCCTAACGCATTACCGTCTCTATTACGCTGTCTGGACGTCTTACTCACCCTCCTCTTTTCCATTCAGACTTGTTTTTGCGTCTTTTCTTTCGGGATGTCTCCTATTCCTCGCATGTGACTCTATTATCCGGAGACATTCAGTGTGAAATCTAGCATGGCGCTCGTCTATTTCCTGCAGTAATTTGTGCAATCATGGCTCTCTTCCCTTGCTGGAGAAGTGTGTGTCAGTGTGCATGCAGAGCTTTAGTGTGTCCAACATGTTGATAGGAGTATCGATACAAGTGTCATTTTCCTGGGACGTATGAATGTGTTGTTGCAATTAGTATTTGTTTAAAAACGTGTGGCGGAGCATCCAGTGGGCCAGAGCTATAATGGTGTAGCTAAAGCCAATATGTTAGAGCTGAAAAATCCATCCATCCATCCATTTTCTACCGCTTATTCCCTTTGGGGTAGCGGGGGGCGCTGGAGCCTATCTCAGCTGCATTCGGGCGGAAGGCGGGGTACACCCTGGACAAGTCGCCACCTCATCGCAGGGCCAACACAGATAGACAGACAACATTCACACTCACATTCACACACTAGGGCCAATTTAGTGTTGCCAATCAACCTATCCCTAGGTGCATGTCTTTGGAGGTGGGAGGAAGCTGGAGTGCCCGGAGGGAACCCACGCAGTCACGGGGAGAACATGCAAACTCCACACAGAAAGATCCCAAGCCCGGGATTGAACCCAAGACTACTCAGGACCTTCATATTGTGAGGCAGATGCACTAACCCCTCTTCCACCGTGCTGAAAAATATAAAATGAAATTATAGTGCTGTTTATGTTTGGATAAGTAAATATTCTCATAGGTTTCGTAGGGTTAGCTGACAGCATACAATGTAATGTTTAAGGTGTGTGCCTAATGTGAGGCACTATTATCCAGAATACAGCTGGTAGACGGTAGTCATGTCACATCAGTCATGGGTTGTTTTTTTTGTTTTTTTATACAAGGTTTGAAGTAAACGTTGCCTTCTTGTTTACTGTTTGCTGCAGTGAGTCATTTTAAACTTCATTTATGCTAATTGGGACGTTCTTGTTATTAGGGATTTATATCGTTTGGATTTTATCGATACCGATACCAATAATAATACCCCGTATTCATCCGTACTCTTATCGGTACTATATGTAATTGGTGTTAATAAACATGTGAAAATATGAATATTTTATTAGCTTTATTTTTTGTATTATTATTGCTTCCTTATTTGTGATTATTATAAGCTGATTATTAGATGCACGTTACAACCAAACAACTAGCGTCTTGAAATTGAACCGCATGCAAAGTCTACTATATAATACTTGCAAATGAGAGTCAGAAATATAAAATATCCATACATAACAACTGGACAGCACAGTTATTATCAACTCAGTTTTGAAAGTTAATCATTTCAATATTCAACAAATTAACATTTATTAACAATGATACAGGGACTTAGTACCGTATTGGTTCAAATATGAAATGTATCCATCCCCATTGGTTGTATGCATTTTCTGACTAGTGACATCAAGCACCTCCCACCTCATGTCTCACCAATCTCACCAGACTTGTTCCGAATCTTGTTTTAATGCTTTTTTCTTCACACATCTGACGTCAAACCCAGCACCAACGCATAAGACACCAGACGTGGTGAGGGGAGAGAGTGAATAGTGTAAAAAATAAAATGGTAAAAGTATTACAAACTGTATTTTTTGAACAGCACAAATCTTACCCTATCCCAAAAAAAGGGGACACAAAGCAGTGTTTCAACCATCGAACAATAGCAGTAATTTCACATTGTAGTAAGATCATGCTCAAAATCATACACAGAAGAATGGAAAGTTACATGGAAAGAGAGCTTCCATAAGAAAGGAAAAGGTACAAGGGACCAAATAGCCAACTTATGATGGTTAATGGAAACAACCAGGGAATACCAAAAGAGCTTATTGATTGATTGAAACTTTTATTAGTAGGTAGCACAGTTCAGTACATATTCCGTGCAATTGACCACTAAATGGTAACACCCGAATAAGTTTTTCAACTTGTTTAAGTCGTGGTCCATGTAATCAATTCATGGTATTATTCATGTGCTTTATAGATTACAGCAAAGCGTTTGACTGCATAGATCACAATAAACTATGGCTTTCACTAAGAGATATGGGGAATATCAGAAAATGTGATATTACTAATGAGAAGTCTGTATCAAAATCAAGAAGCAGTAGTAAGAACTGAACATGGTGACACTGAATTGTTCCCGATAGGCAAAGGTGCAAGACAAGGATGTATACTATCACCCCTTCTATTTAACCTATATGCAGAAGATATAATGAGGAAAGCTCTGGATGACTGTGAGGCAATCGGAGTCAAAATAGGGGGTTTGAATATCAATAATCTAAGATACGCAGATGACGCCACCTTACTGGCTGAATCCTGCAGGGATCTAGAAATGTTTTTAGTTCAAGTCAAGAATGAAAGTGCTAAGGTGGACCTATACTTAAATGTGAACAAAAACAAGATAATGACAACAGAAACATTCCGAGAGTTTAAGTTGGATCAAGAAAACATAGAAGGAGTGCAGTCGTTCTGCTTCCTAGGCAGTGAAATATATGAAGACTGTGGGTGTTCAAAGGAAATCAAAAGAAGATTAACAATGGCCAGAGCATCACTGATTAAACTGAATAATATGCTCAAGTGCAACCACATTCTTCCGAGCACCAAGATCAAAACGATAGAGACTTTAATATTCCCAATAGCAATTTATGGACGTGAAAGTTGGACACTGAAAAAACAAGACTCACAGAAACTACTTGCCTTTGAGTTATGGTGTTGGCGCAGCATCTTAAAAATCCCGTGGACAAAACGAATCTCAAATAAAGAAATGCTAGAGAAAATTAAACCAAACATTTCATTATTAGACAGGATCATTAAACATCAGCTTGGTTACTTTGGCCATATCATGAGAAGAAACAACAACTTAGGTAAAGACATCATGCTTGGAAAATGTGATGGGAAACGTCGAAAAGGAAGACAAAGGCAAAGTTGGATGGAAGGAATTATAAAAACAACAGGAATGACACTAGCTGAGCTGAGAGATAGAGTGGTGGAAAGAACAGAGTGGAGAAGACTGGTGCATGATATCATCCAAGGTCGACATCGACTAGACGGAACCTAAGAAGAAGAGGACAAATCTAACACAAACGTTAATTGTTTACAGATTCGTTTCTGCTTTGTTGAAATTAAATCTTCTAAAAGTATATTTTAATTTTGAAAAGTGGAAATCACACGGTATAACAAGTGGGGATGTATATAGCTATCGTTATTTTGTTTTATCCAGCTGACCCTCGTAAATATGACGCGAGGGCGCTGTCACATTTATTCAGGTGCTACTGCAAAACATAAAGAAAGACACGGCGGAACAGCCAATTGCAGTCGACCTTTTACCGCCCTACTTCTGGTTGCAAGGTACGCGGAGGTAAACAGAATCATAGATTTACGCGTCATTGGAATCTCGGACGGAAACAATATTCTCTAAAAATAGAATCTATATGCAGAAAGTCGCGGAAATTGGTATAATGTGACTAGGGATGATGTTTGATAAGAAATTATTATCGAATCCTCTTATCGAACCGATTCCTTATCGATTCTCTTATCGAGTCCAGATAGATTGTTGTATATGGAAAAAAACACACAATATTTGGTTTAACAAATCACTTCACATTCTCTACTACTCGCTACTATAGTATTACCATATCTGAGGTATTGTGCAGAAATGTGGGGAAATAACTACAAATGTGCGCTACATTCGTTACAAAAAAAATTAACTAGACTGAAACATAATGTTGGATTTAGAGAACATACAAACACTTTATTTATTGAGTCAAAAATATTAAAGTTCGATGATTTGGTAAAATTGCAAACAGCTGAAATGATGTGGAATTAAATGATGGAATGGATGAAGTAAAGAAGTTAAACATTGTACTGATATGATCCAGTTTAAGAGGTTGTTCAAATGAATAGTGCTTACAAAGTACAAAGAAGAAGAATTATGAGAAATACTTTCAACCTTATTGAAAATAAGATATTCTTCATCTCAGTATGTTAATAATGACTGAATTAATTAATTACATATTACAAAACTGTTGTATATACTAATTCACAGATATTTTATTATAAAAAGGTCAGTAAATGATGTATATATTTGTATGAAGTGGGAAAGGGGTAGGATTAAATAAGCTTTACTTCTTCCTACTCCTGTAAAGTGAAATGATATGAAACCGTGATGTATTATGATGTGGTCGTATCATGTTTTGTTTAGTTATGTTCTTAGTTTTGGACTTCCTTAGTTGTTTTGTGCACTTCGGGGGTTTGTTTTAGTCACCATGGTTACTTATGATTTTCACCTGCCTTGTACGCGCACCTGTTGCTCATCAGAGACTCTATTTAAGCCTGCCTTTTCCGGTCACTCGTCGTGGCTTCATTGTTTGCATTTGCAACAGTTGGCATTCTGGTTTTCGAGCTCATGATTCCTGTGCTAAAGTTACCTTAGCTTCTAGTATTCCTGTGCTAAATAAGTGTTTGCTTCAGCTTCTCGTGCGAACGGCACGCTTTCCTTTTGTTTCGTTCCTGTCTGTTGTAATGTGTATGATTTATGAGAAATAAATCATCTCCTACCTGCACGCTTTCGTCCGGAGCCGTCAGTTTTGCGTCCCGGGAACTAACCGCAGCACGCTGCACCCCACCGTGACAAATGACTGAGCTACGTGACGTCATTTCTTGTGATGTCACACGGGGCATTTCTTGTTGGGACGGAAGTCGTTCCCAGGGATTCGAATAAAGAACCAACTCTTTTTCTTTACTACAGTGGTCTCGATAACGGGTACCGGTTCTCAAAAAGGGATTCGAGTCCGAGGACTCAATTCTTTTCTTATCGAACAACCGAGAAAACCGGTTTCGAGCATCATCCCTAAATGTGACTGAGATGTCTTTGAGATGAAAAGGGAAAACAACGTTTACTTGACAAACACTCACTTCCATTTAGGCAGCCCTGCATCCTTCTCAAACTACAAAACTAACTCCAAAATACAGTTCCCTTCTACGTGTCAGGTGATATGTTTCTTTTGCAAATTTGATGACTACTTGACATCCAAAAGCTGTGTAAAAAGCACTGTGCTACTACTGCTAATGCTAGTTGTGGACGTGACTACAGATCTTCATTGGTAAGTTAATGATAACTCGACAGCTTCTAATACTATAGTTGGACCACCAGTGTTGAAATAATAACTGATACATCCATATGTAGGCTTTCTCTTACTTGAAAGTGTGTAAACTCAAATCTATTAATACGTTGTTATGTTAGTGCTTTTTCTTATTTAGTTTACTTTATTTACTCCGAATCTTAATACAATGTTGAACTACCGTATTTTTCGGAGTATAAGTCGCACCTGCTGAAAATGCATAATAAAGAAGGAAAAAAACCTATATAAGTCGCTCTGGAGCCCGGCCAAACTATTAAAAAAACTGCGACTTATAGTCCGAAAAATGCGATAATTCCTTGTTTATTTGTTTTTTAATACAGATGCTTTTAAACTTGCAGGTTAAATACAATGTAAAAAAAAATGTTGTACTAATTGAAATTAAAAAAAAAAAAATTCTTGCCTTTGCCAAATTTGGAGGTGTTAAAATCGCCCTATAAAATCTGTATTACCGTATTTTCCGCACTATAAGGCGCACCTAAAAACCACAATTTTTCTCAAAAGCTGACAGTGCGCCTTATAACCCGGTGCGCTTTATTACGATTCGTTTTCATAAAGTTTCGATCTCGCAACTTCGGTAAACAGCCGCCATCTTTTTTCCCGGTAGAACAGGAAGCGCTTCTTCTTCTACGCAAGCAACCGCCAAGGAAAGCACCCGCCCCCATAGAACAGGAAGCGCTTCTTCTTCTACTGTAAGCAACCACCCGCCCCCGGAAGAAGAAGAAAAAACGCGCGGATATCACCGTACGTTTCATTTCCTGTTTACATCTGTAAAGACCACAAAATGGCTCCTACAAAGCGACAAGGATCCGGTTCATAAAAAGACGCAATCTCTCCATCCGCACACGGATTACTACCGTATTTCACAGCAACTGATATTCCTGTGAACCGCACTGTGGAACGGGAGCACGTACGGTGAATATTCGCACCACAGGGAATGAGAAGTCATCCTTCACTGTGGTTCTAGCTTGCCATGCTAACTTCCACCCATGGTGATATTCAAAAGGAAGACCTTGCCAAAAGAGACCTTTCCAGCCGGCGTCATCATAAAAGCTAACTCGAAGGGATGGATGGATGAAGAAAAGATGAGCGAGTGGTTAAGGGAAGTTTACGCGAAGAGGCCGGGTGGCTTTTTTCACACAGCTCCGAAGGCGAACACACCTTCACTAAGACGGGCAGACAGCGCCGGACGACATACGCCAACATTTGCCAGTGGATCGTAAATGCCTGGGCAGATATTTCGGTCACAACTGTGGTCCGAGCTTTCCGGAAGGCAGGATTCACAGAACTGCTGCACAACAACAGCGACACTGAATCCGATGACTTCGACGAGACGGAGCCGGCCATTTTTGGATCCCACGCTTGCGCAACTTTTCAATTCGGACACCGAAGACGAAGAATTCGAAGGATTTACGAATGAAGAATAACTTCAGAAGGTGAGCGCTATGTTTATTTTGTGTGTTGTGACATTAACGTTCGAGCAACATTATGTTGCTATTGCTCTACACCATTTTGAATTTTACTATGTTTGTGATTGCACATTTGCGTACATTTTGGGACAGAGTTGTTAGAACGCTGGTTTTCAATATATTATTAAAGTTTGACTGAACTATCTGACTGTTTTTTTGACATTCCCTTTAGCGCAGCGTAGGCGCGGCTTATAATCCGGGGCGGCTTATTGGTGGACAAAATTATGAAATATGTAATTCATTGAAGGTGCGGCTAATAATCCGGTACGCCTTATAGTGCGGAAAATACGGTACTAATCAGTAGGATGTATATGACACACCCAATGTAATTTAGCATGAAACCAGAACATTTTGAAAAGTGGAGCCTTACTGTACGTTTAAGTGTCTTCTATTACGCATGCTTTTTATGTTGGCATGGAAAATTGGAACATTATAAATGATAAATGGGTTGTACTTGTATAGCGCTTTTCCACCTTCAAGGTACTCAAAGCGCTTTGACACTATTTCCACATTCACCCATTCACACACACATTCACACACTGATGGCGGGAGCTGCCATGCAAGGCGCTAACCAGCAGCCATCAGGAGCAAGGGGTGAAGTGTCTTGCCCAAGGACACAACGGACGTGACTAGGATGGTAGAAGGTGGGGTTCAAACCCCAGTAACCAGCAACCCTCCGATTGCTGGCACGGCCACTCTACCAACTTCGCCACGCTGTCCCCAACATTACCAAAAGAGTGTTTGACTGAGGTCGCTCTGAATGCTTGAATGATTGTTTACCGGTCAAGAGTTTGAGCCGGCCCAGTCTGCAACCGTACGTGACTACGCGTGCAATAAAGATATTAAAATGGGACCATTTGATTTTACATAAATCGGTATTTGATAGTACCAACGTAATTTGGTCGGTGCCTGTAAAAGTACCAAATTCGATACTGACCACTGAAAGGAAACTGCGAAAATGGCCACTGTAGACAGGTGGCCACTATACACAGCCTGCCATGACGAACACACACGTTGAACTTAATGGAAGAAAGCACAAAACAATTTATACCGGAGTAACTTTATCCTAAAAGTAGTTAACAATTAAATGGTAACAACTGACCCCCTAAATTCCCCCGAGTATGCTGCTTCTGTTGCGGTTGTACCTTTACACTCTCGACGGATGGGAGGACAACTTTGATACATTTTGTACATTAAAGTTAGTTAAACTAATACAATTTAGCTCAATCAATATATGATAAATTATCTCAACAAAACATCAACATTTTAGCTTCCTGTTACAGCTGACTAAACAAATTAGTGTAATATGTAATTTAAACCCCTAAATCAGGGGTAGGGAACCTATGGCTCTAGAGCCAGATGTGGCTCTTTTGATGGCTACATCTGGCTCTCAGATAAATCTTAGCTGACATTGCTTGACACGATAAGTAATGAATAATTCCGCTGGTAATCACAGTGTTAAAAATAACGACTACAAAGCCATCAGCAAAACCATGCAGCACCAGAAGTCGCATTAACGGTAAGAAGTATTTTATTTATTATTGCTTACCTTCAGAATAACAATGTTATTAAAAAGAATAAGAGACTTATTATACTCTAAAAATGTTGGTCTTACTTAAAAATGCACACATTTTGTTGTATTCTGTGTTAAAACTTATTATATAGCTCTCATGGAAATACATTTTAAAATATCTGGCTTTCATGGCTCTCTCAGCCAAAAAGGTTCCCGACCCCTGCCCTAAATGTATTTTTCTACTTCTTCACAAATTGTATTATTATTTTGACAAATAAAACCTTTTTGAGGACTTAACTTACCATTTCTTGCAAGATCTACTCATGACATAATGACCTGGAAATAATCAAGAACCATATACAGGTTGTCAGGTCCTATTTATGGGGGTAATTTGGGCAGTTTCCAGTTTCTTCTTTGCTTTTGTGTGTTATGTTTTAATCCAGGATGTTTGCATTTTGTCTATAGAATGTGTCGCGAGCCTCTACAAAATGATACGTGGGTCACAGATGGCTCTCAGTCCGCACTTTGGATACCCCTGCTCCCAAGTGTGTAAACTTCCGCTGTTCCAGAGCTCTCAGCAGCAAATATGCAAGGCTTTTCTTTATGCCGGACGTCGCAGCAAAGCGGGACGGAAAGTATGACACATTAACAAAATTAATCGAGTTGATTTTCAGAATAATTAATAATAGCTTACCATGTTTAAAGCACACAAATTAGAGAAACAAAGACAAAGCAAGTAAATTTCTCCTTCTCAAGTTGGATCTTCTAAGAAAAAAAGAATATTCAGTCTAAGCCTGTGCCCCGTGAAGGGGGAGGGTCCAGACTGAGGCCAAGGGGGGAAAAAAACTTCATAGCCATAGCACACATAAACATGTGTGTAAGAGGGAAACATCAAAGAACACAAAGGATATTAAAGACATTAAAAGAGCAGAACTGATGCAACCAGCTGCCACTCCCGCAGTGCCACTTCTACACACAGCCACAAAAGTAAAACAACAACAACAACAAAAAATCAACCAATAATATACATAAACAATAGTCCAGGATATCACTCACCCACTACACCAATACATCATCCCACTACCATCAGGGCGCAGGTACAGAACAATCAAATTCCGGAGGGCCCGCCTCAGGAAAAGCCTGATCCCTGCAGCTATAGCCGCCCTTAACAGCAGGCCCGGCCGACCTGTCTGACAAGCCTGTAAATGTGTGTTAGTCATGTATGATGTCTTTTTGTTATTTTTATTTTTATTTTTTTGTGTGATGTGTAATGTCTAGTGTTTAAATGTACAGCAGTGACAATGAATTTCCCCAAGGGGACCAATAAATCTAATCTAATCTAATCATTGCGCACACACGATTGCACCATGCATAGACAAGCAACCAAACAAAAGCATAATTTCAACACCCACACACACTGTGGTGGCCTCTTTGGTGTTCCACGCCATCGTCTGCTGGGGTTGGGGGAACATGGCAAGAGACAGGAGCAGACCCAACAAAGCAACCAAGAGAGCAGACTCCACCCTCGGCCGCCCACCAACTCTTGGCCAGTGTTCAGTCTGCATTGATGAGCGAGCATGCGTCCAAGGAGACCGAGGTGTCCGATACCTGCTCATTCAGCCAAGACACTGTGAAGCCCGTCCGTCCCGGCGCCCAACGCCAGCTCCACAGCCCTGTCTCTTCATCCGCATCTACTCTCCTCCAGTCTCTCCAAACGGACAGAGACAGAGTGTGGCAGAGACTCAGCAGCTGGTCCCCACGGCCAAAAGGCTCCCGGGAGGCAGATCCAGAAGCCCACAAAAAAGCACCGCAGAAGTCACGAAAGTGCCACCCCTTATCGCACAGCCCCAAAGGGTCCCGAACCAAAAGGCAAAAAAAAAGAAAAAAAACAAACACGTGAAAACAAGAGGGAAACCTCAGGAACACAAAAGGATGACACAAGAGCACATAGCTCCTGCCACCAGAAGCCACTACAGTGGCGCCATCTTGAAAAAAATGTATATATATAAAATTCATGCATCATTGAGGCAAATGTTTATATTAGTCGCCACTTTACGGAGTAATAAGAGACTATTCCGGGATGTAACATAAATGGCCTCTAAATAGGTGGGAACGTTTTTGTAAGTGGCTGCCATAGACAGGTCGGTGGCCGCTAGCACTCATTTGACAGTACAGTCCCTTGTTCATGGAGGTTAATTTGTTCCAAAAGGTAAGCACATTTTTGTTAAGTAGGGATCATAAATTGAGAATTTTCATAGCTTGAGCATGAAAAAAACCTGTTTACGACCTTCTAAATACGTTTTTTGTTAATATTGTAAGAGCCATCTCGACATGAAATAACACCCACATAGTCACTTTTACACTTCTCTAATCCAATAAAGTCATGTTGCCTGTCAGTGGCTACAATACTGAACATTGATTGGTTTGGTCTCCTACATAAAAACAAAATAAAAAACTCCACGATGTGTTGAAGCCACAATATTTGAAGCGCGATGTGGTGAGAGACAACTGTATTCTCAATGATAACAGGGGCCAGCTTCACATAGGTATAACTCTGGGGTTTGCTGAGATTGGGAAAGAGTCAGCTAAATTAACGGGGTCATTTTATGATTTGTTTTTCTTACATTTAAAACACTTCCTTGTGGTCTACATAACATGTAATGCTTGTACCTTGTTCCAAATCTTGCATAAATTATGTTTTACAGACCATCTTTAAGCCGCTTTCAGACCGTCTATTCAGAATGCGGCATTTTGTGGTTGGTCTTAATTACTTGCTGAAGTCCTCCTCCAGGGCACTTCGACTGCGTCTCCATCCATCAACCATGTTTTAGTTTATTGACAGATATCAGTTAGAACTATACGCTGCTTTGTATTAGAAATGGCAACAAGAGAGGAATTTAGCATGCGTGTGCATGTACAAGCCAGTCTGCCCCACAAGACGAAAGAGTAAAAGAAGGAACTTAGTGACTACAGCTTTGGACTACAACTGAATAAAAAATTGCAGACTCGCGCAAAGCTTTTCGGGCAAACCTCTACCACAGTGGTTCTTAACCTGGGTTCGATCGAACCCTAGGGGTTTGGTGAGTCGGCCTCAGGGGTTCGGCAGAGCCTCCGCTGCAGCGGTCAAGACACACCAGACTCATGAATTGATTAACGTAGACCCCAACTTAATTAAACAAGTTGAAAAACTTATTCGGGTGTTACCATTTAGTGGTCATTTGTACGGAATATGTACTGTACTGTGCAATCTACTAATAAAAGTTTCATTCAATCAATCAATCGTGTAAATAAAAACTTCTCCCTATCAGCGTATCTGTATGGTAAGGTTAACATTTGAATGACAATAAAAAGGAAGTCTAAGTCTAAGTATTATGGATACCCCCAAACAATGTTCCCTCTAATTTTCCATCTTATTTGCAAGTGTGTAATTTGTTGTGAGTTCATGCACTGCGTTGGTTTTGTTCTTTGAACAAGGTGATGTTCGTGCACTAGTAAAAAAAACATATAACTTTTTCTTGAATTTGAACAAAAAAAATTAAACATTTTATTTTTCACTAAAGAAGGGTTCGGTGAATGTGCATATGAAACTGGTGGGGTTCGGTACCTCCAACAAGGTTAAAAACCACTGCTCTACCATATACGGAGATATCCGCTGACGTAACTCAGGTAAAAAATAGGTCACTAAACTCTCCAATTCCAAACAACTCGTTTAGAAAGAGGCAAAAGTGTTTTATAAACATCTCTGCCACACCTCCATCGTTCGATTTCAAATTTCTTGGACTTATCGGGACCCAAAGTACACAAAAACAGGGACAAAAGTCTGTTTTACATAATTTGACCCGAGTGCGAGAGTTCAGATCAGTGGTTCTTAACCTTGTTGGAGGTATCGAACCCCACCAGTTTCATATGCACATTCACCGAACCCTTCTTTAGTGAAAAATAAAATGTTTTTTTTTTTTTCAAATTCAAGACAAAGTTATATGTTTTTGGTAACACTTTAGTATAGGGAACATATACTAAGTAACAAAGACTTAATTTAGAGTTTTTTGGACACTAGGGGAACATATTCTAAGTAATAAAGACTTAATTTGGAGTTATTTGGTTAGGGTCAGGGTTAGAGGGTTAGGGTTATAATAAGGCCATGCTGAATAAGGCATTAATAAGTACTTAATAATCACTAGTTAAGAGCCAATATGTTACTAATTTGCATGTTAATAAGCAACTAATTAATGGTGAATATGTTCTCCATACTAAAGTGTTACCATGTTTTATTACTGGTTCACAAAATGAACCGTGCATTAACATCACCTTGTTCAAAGAACAAAACCAACACAGTGCATAAACTCACAACAAATTACACACCTGCAAATCAGTGTGACTTCTGCTGTTGCCGTATCCGTAATACGCCGATAGGGAGAAGTTTGTATTTACACGATGAGTCGGGTGTGTTTTGACCTCTGCCGAACCCCTGAGGTCGACTCACTGAACCCCTTGGGTTCGATCGAACCCAGATTAAGAACCACTGGTTTAGATACATCATGTCCATTCATTCACTCACAGTGTTAACACACAAGGGTTGGAATTGGGGGTTAAATCACCAAAATGATTCCCGGGCGTGGCCACCGCTGCTGCCCACTGCTCCCCTCACCTCCCAGGGGGTGATCAAGGGTGATGGGTCAAATGCAGAGAATAATCTCGCCACACCTAGTGTGTGTGTGACAATCATTGGTACTTTAACTTTAACTTTAACTTTAACATCTGTAAATACCCCTTACATTCACAAGGTAGCATTATTTCGTACATCATCCACGCACATTTTACACTAAACTAACCGGTGCAGAAAAATGCACAAATGACTATTTACACATACTTGGCTCTTACAGTCTTTTTTCAAAGTGAATACATTAGAATGGAATAGAAAATAATGCCTTTTATTGTCACTATACACAGGTACATTGAGATTAAAAGCAACAGTGCGACAGTCTACAAAATATGCAAAACATAGGAAGAAAAGAAAAGAAAAATTGTGCAAAAGGAGTTAAGGTGCACAGTCCAGTCCTGAGAACGAATGTTCTGAATGTGTTGTTTAAATATTAAATATTATACTATATACATATATACAGAAGCATTCAGACTGTGGGTGGAAAGTAAAAACTGCACACAGAGAGGTGTTAAACTATAAAATCAGTGCCTATGAGAGTTCACCGTGGTTATGGCTTTAGGGAAAAAACTGTTCTTGAGTCTGTTTGTCTTAGACTTGATGACCCTGTAGCGCCTTCCTGAGGTCAAAGCCAGGGTGGGAGCTGTCCTTGATAATGTTGGTTATAAAGCCATCTGGGTACATGAGGTAAATGAAACCTAGGACAGGATATTCCTGTTCAGTGTCAGAATGTTAGCAAACTGAAGCGTGTGTAAGAGCTGGATGCAGGGCTGAGAATGGTCAGTACGTACAACCAGCATAGTGTAAGGTTTTTCTCCCAGTCTGAGTTGGGAGATCTAGTATATACTGTGGCGACCAACATGTAGGATGGGCTGGATAACTGTAATTCTTGTTACATGAAGGCAAAGTAAGTCAAAATAGAAAACAAAATCTAATCTTATTTGGGCTCATTAAGCAGCAGATGGATGACTGTGGTTTAGGGAGGATTGGCGCTAACCTGTAAGTCTTCACATCCAGCTTGTGCAGAAAATGGCAAACAGGGGGCTCGATCAATATGCTAAGTGTGTGTGTGGCGTGTGTGTGTGTCCACGAGCGTGTTTGGATGATGTGTGTCTGTGCATCTTTAACCTCACGCGGTGTGTGTACACAGTGTGTATTGATCCTGAAGTGCTGTCTTGTGTATCTGATGGTCTGCTCTGTTTTACTTTCATTAAGTTCGGCTCACACACACTAATGATGACAGATGACTGAAGCGTGATTTATTAGTTGTCGGGTTTTTTTCTCCCACAAGGAGTCTTGGGACATTTTTCAGCTGTCTTGAATTGCATCTGATGCATTTTGGGTCGCGTGTGGACAGTTTTTCATTCTCATTTTGAAAGTATTCCCACAAAAGAGATGAGACAGAGAGTCAATAGAAGCACAAAGCGTACATCCACGGGTTCATATTAGAGAGTGATTCAATTGCTTTGTCCTCAAGCGCACACACACATGCTTATTTTGTCTGTGATGTTTCCTGATATTGGTTTCAATTGATCTCAGCCCCCATTCAAAGAAAGAAAGGCTTTGTTTGTTTTTTCCCTCGTACTTGTTTCACGTCGCCCCCTGAAATAATTAAGCTGTGCGATCGATAATTTGTCTGAGTCATTCTCCTGAGATGACACACTGTGTTGTTTGCTGCTCATTGACTAACTTCCCCTAACAAAAATGGCAACATTGTGTGTTTGTTCACCAATCCATGTCAGCAGCAAATTAATTTTGAGTGTATCTCTCTTGTTAGGATAGATTTATATTATTAGAAACACCTCATACAGCCATCACGCACGACTCAATATACGAATATAGAAATAATAAACTAAATTATGGGGACATAATTTAACATAAAAGACTCTGCAGCATTGCGTGGACATCGGGGGCGGTACCTCTGGATTGGTAGACTGGGGTGGTGGTTCCTCTCTTTAAGAAGGGGAACCGGAGGGTGTGTTCCAACTATCGTGGGATCACACTCCTCAGCCTTCCCGGTAAGGTCTATTCAGGTGTACTGGAGAGGAGGCTACGCCGGATAATCAAATCTCGGATTTAGGAGGAACAGTGTGATTTTCGTCCTGGTCGTGGAACTGTGGACCAGTTCTATACTCTCGGCAAGGTCCTTGAGGGTGCATGGGAGTTTGCCCAACCAGTCTACATGTGCTTTGTGGACTTGAAGAAGGCATTTGACTGTGTCCTCGGGAGGTCCTGTGGGGAGTGCTCAGAG
This sequence comes from Nerophis lumbriciformis, assembly GCF_033978685.3. Taxonomy (NCBI): domain Eukaryota; kingdom Metazoa; phylum Chordata; class Actinopteri; order Syngnathiformes; family Syngnathidae; genus Nerophis; species Nerophis lumbriciformis. The sequence continues at coordinate 6,040,460 of NC_084566.2, forward strand.
AGTATGGGGTATCGAACTGTCTGATTGTGGCTGTCCGCTCCCTGTACGATCAGTGTCAGAGCTTGGTCCGCATTGCCGGCAGTAAGTCGGACACGTTTCCAGTGAGGGTTGGACTCCGCCAAGGCTGCCCTTTGTCACCGATTCTGTTCATAACTTTTATGGACAGAATTCCTAGGCGCAGTCAAGGCGTTGAGGTGATCCGGTTTGGTGGCTGCAGGATTAGGTCTCTGCTTTTTGCAGATGATGTGGTCCTGATGGCTTCATTTGGCCAGGATCTTCAGCTCTCACTAGATCGGTTCGCAGCCCAGTGTGAAGCGACTGGGATGAGAATCAGCACCTCCAAGTCCGAGTCCACGGTTCTCGCCCGGAAAAGGGTGGAGTGCCATCTGTTGGGGAGGAGATCTTGCCCCAAGTGGAGTAGTTTAAGTACCTAGGAGTCTTGTTCACGAGTGAGGGAAAAATGGATCGTGAGATCGACAGGCGGATCGGTGCGGCATCTTCAGTAATGCGGACGCTGTATCGATCCTTTGTGGTGAAGAAGGAGCTGAGCCGGAAGGCAAAGCTCTCAATTTACCGGTCGATCTACGTTCCCATCCTCACCTATGGTCATGAGCTTTGAATTATGACCGAAAGGACAAGATCACGGGTACAGGCGGCCGAAATGAGTTTCCTCCGCCGGGTGGCGGGGCTCTCCCTTAGAGATAGGGTGAGAAGCTCTGCCATCCGGGGGGAGCTCAAAGTAAAGCCACTGCTCCTCCACATCGAGAGGAGCCAGATGAGGTGGTTCGGGCATCTGGTCAGGATGCCACCCGAATGCCTCCCTCGGGAGGTGTTTAGGACACGTCCAACCGGTAGGGGGCCACGGGGAAGACCCAGGACACGTTGGGAAGACTATGTCTTCCGGCTGGCCTGGGAACGCCTCGGGATCCCCCGGGAAGAGCTGGACGAAGTGGCTGGGGAGAGGAAAGTCTGGGCTTCCCTGCTTAGGCTGCTGCCCCTGCAACCCGACCTCGGATAAGCAAAAGAAGATGGATGGATGGATGGATGGAAACTAAATTATTGTGTCTCTTGCAATGCTGAATCAAACTCTGCGTTATGTTTGTAGATGCAGAATTATTTATGTAACTCAGTGTGTATCTTATAGGCCTGTACGGATCAGACATTGATATATAATAAATATATCGTCTGATATCAGCAAAAAAACTAGTATCGGATTATATTGGCTGGCTTTAATTTTGTGCAAAGCTGGACAGCCAGTTAACATTTAAAAGTCCTCCAATAAGCACACCAAGTTGCTCTTTTCTTGTGTTTTAGTTAAGTTATTTACAAAATGTAAACATGGCAGGCTATAGGCTACTGGGAGCTAGCACAACAACTAAGCACACAATACTATTGCTACTATGGTACATTGTTTGTCTACTTTGGGGCGGTATAGCTCGGTTGGTAGAGCGGCCGTGCCAGCAACTTGAGGGTTGCAGGTTCGATCCCCGCTTCTGCCATCCTAGTCACTGCCGTTGTGTCCTTGGGCAAGACACTTTACCCACCTGCTCTCAGTGCCACCCACACTGGTTTAAATGTAACTTAGATATTGGGTTTCACAATGTAAAGCGCTTTGAGTCACTTGAGAACAAGCACTATATAAATGTAATTCACTTCACTTCACTACTTTATACCTTTTTTTTCACCTTCTTTTGGTGCACTGGTGTGCATTATCCTCTCCATCCTTACCCTTTCCAACCTTTGTAACGAAGCTATTGTGTGGAACAATATCCCTTGTGGATCAATCAAGTTTGTCTAAGTCTAAGTCTAAGACCGTAGCACACAAGCTAGACTTACAAAATAATTGTCCTTAATTGAACAATATTGCAGTCTAAATAACATTTGTTAAAAAAAACCAAGTTTCAAATAATTACAGCTGCATATTATTTACAGATACAAAGTCTCCAAGGCAGAAACATCATAGAAAGTATCCAGTAACAAACGTGTCTGCATCATTCAACTTCCGGCGTTGTGAGCTTAACTTCATGATTTTATGTGACCACTTGGTGTTGCCAAATCCCAACATTAGGATTCCACTTCAAAAGCATAAATCTGTCATAAGGTTAGCGTTTTCATAGCTACCATCGTTCTCGGAGTAATTTCATTTGATCATTCAATCAATCAATCAATCGATTAAAACTAACTTTTTAATAAAGTGCTTTTTCCATACATAAAACCAATGGGCCTGATTTACTAAGATTCAACTACCTTTATAGCTTATATACCTTTATTGGAGCCTCTTGTTGACAAAAATGGCAATGAGCGGAGTGGGAGGAGCCAAGTTGTTGTTTCCGTACTTTGCTATGAGTTCTGTCTGGAATTCAAGAGTGTTCATTTCTATCTTCTTTTTATCAAGTTGTACTTGCAACTTCCTTGGGCTCCATGGTGGATTATTTTGCAGACATACTCAATAAAAAAGCACAGAGACTGAGTCACCAATGTGTTGTATTATTTGGCCTTGTTCACACTGCAGGTCAATTGGTTTTTTTACCCATATGATTTTTTGTCAACAGTACAATTCCATTTTTTTCTCAAATCTGACCCAGTGGATGTAAATCAGATATGTGTCCGACGTTCAGGTTGCGTCCATCTGACCTGTACGTCCTCAGAAGGTGATGTACAGGTCAATGACAATTCTTCACCAAAACAGACAGATAACTGTTGGACGAAGGAGCAGAAAAGAGATGTTTTAGAAGTGATTAAAATATAGAAGGACTTACGTCAATGTCCCGCGGCTCTGCCTCCCACATGCTCCTCAGTACAGACGTAGCAACAAGTGCCCCACAAACTACCAGAGCTATAATTATTGCCGTCTTCTTTATTCTCCAATGTCGGCTCCGGTTGCACAAACTCCTTAAAATTGCCATAAATGTGCCGGGACTGACACCAACACAAATCAGGGCCCTTCTGTAAACAAAGGGCTCTACGTGGGCCGTCATGTTTTGTGCGTCACTTCACAGAGGCATTTCGTCCACCAGTGCACCAGTCAAGGAAATTGAGCCAACTACATAAATAACATCCTGTAATTTGATTTTGATATTATTTTTTTATCTTAATAGATTGGAAATGAACACCAATGAGTTGACAGATGAACATAATCACATAATTTATTCTAAAAGTATAACTAACGACAAATAAAGATAAAATACTATTAACCGCAAAAAAAACCAACAACATTATGATTTGTACATTTTAGGAATGTGCTTGTTCTATCTTTAAAAAAAGAAAACAATCGGAAGTTGTCTTTATTCTTAAGTTATCGTGCCGTGATTTTACCTGTCTGGCCCACTAGGGAGTACATTTTTCTCCATGTGGCCCCCCATCTAAAATTAGTTTGACACCCCTGGTCTAAATGAAAAGTGATTGGTGGGAGAAAAACATATATAATCCATGCCAGGGGTTTTCAAACTTTTTTCACCAAATACCACCTCAGAAAAACCTTGGCCTAAGTATTAGTTAAAAACAAGGCGGAGGTTTTATTTAACAAGTATATTTAATATTTTCAGCCATTACACACAGTTTGAACAGTAACACAGTGTCTGAATATGAGGAAATAAAAAAACAAAACATGTACTTTAATTAAGTGATTATTTGGCATACCAGTAGATAGAGCCCATACCACAGTTTGAGGATCATTGATCTATGTAGTAAATAAAACTACACTAATCTTACGTAGGAAAAAAAAGCATCGATTTTTTCAAGCACCGTATTTTTTGGACTATAAGTCGCAGTTTTTTTCATAGTTTGGCCGGGGGTGCAACTTATACTCAGGAGCGACTTATGTGTGAAATTATTAACACATTACCGTAAAATATCAAATAATATTATTTAGCTCATTCACGTAAGAGACTAGACGTATAAGATTTCATGGGATTTAGCGATTAGGAGTGACAGATTGTTTGGTAAACGTATAGCATGTTCTATATGTTATAGTTATTTGAATGACTCTTACCATAATATGTTACGTTAACATACCAGGCACGTTCTCAGTTGGTTATTTATGTGTCATATAATGTACACTTATTCAGCCTGTTGTTCACTATTCTTTATTTATTTTAAATTGCCTTTCAAATGTCTATTCTTGGTGTTGGGTTTTACCAAATAAATTTCCCCCAAAAATGCGACTTATACTCCAGTGCGACTTATATATGTTTTTTTCCTTCTTTTTTATGCATTTTCGGCCGGTGCGACTTATACTCCGGAGCGACTTATGCTCCGAAAAATACAGTAAAATCTGTCAATAAGTTATACATAACAACTGCCAAAAAACAGCCATTGCAAACTTTGGTAATTTAAGACAATTACTGACAATTTAAATGAGTCACTCAGTATTCCAAAACAGCAAGTGTACATATTTTTTTTATTGCAGGCTATTTGGAGACAATACATACAGAGTTATATGAATAAAATAAAGCAATCAGTGCAGAATAACACCATCATTTGTTTCGCCCCGTGATTTTAGAGCATTTGCAGATGATTCCCCAACAGCAGCAACATTTGAAATACACTACTTTTTAAATGTCACCAGACACATTAGATATATTTGCACAAAGTATCGGTATCCTGATCGGTATCGCCGATACAAGCCTGAATTATTCAAGGTATTGGATCGGAAAGAAAATCAGTATTATCGCACATAATTATTGGAAATTTCAATATATTGAAGAAACCCATCCAACATCGGTTTGTAACTTGTAACTTCTATTGTAATGTTCTTAGAATGTGCTGAGATCATGGTCTTCAATTTATCAGAAAACTTCTGAAAGCAAAGTGTTTCCTTTTTTTAAAGCTATTGGGTTTATTGATTTTGCAGGTGACAAATATACAGGTCTTGGTGAGGTTGTGTGCTCTTGTTCGAAATATTTTGCAGTCTGCAGCTGCTTGACACATTTTCCTGGGAATTCATCAGCATGCAAGAATTAAAAGAGCTGCAGTACTTCTTGACTTTACATGATATTTATAGCACCGCCACTACAATAATCAGAGTGAAATTAATGTTATGACATTTGCACATCATTAGGCATGTAACAGACATTTCATGGCTCTCAGGGGGTGACTAGCACACAGCGGGAGGAGAATAATAAGCATAATAAACCTGTACATAAACAATCTCTTACATTCAGGGGCATGATCGTCAACCGAAAATACAGAGAGAACAAAAAGCAGTTGACCTTGTTTATGTTACTGTAAATAACACAGGATAAGAACATAGCAAAACATACACCTCCTACGTGTTTGTTTACACCAGGGGTGTCAAAGTCATTTTAGATGGGGGGGGGGCACATGGAAAAAAAAATCAACTCCCAAGTAGACCGGCCTGGTAAAATCACGGCACGATAACTTAAAAATAAAGACAACTTCAGATTGTTTTCTTTGTTTAAAAATAGAACAAGCACACTCTGAAAATGTACAAATCATAATGTTGTTGTTGTTTTTTTTACACTTACATGTTGCAGTTGATAATGTTCTATCTTTATTTGTCGTTATTTATACTTTCTGAATAAATGATGTGATAATGTTCATCAGTCAACTCATTGGTGTTAATTTTCAATCTCTCAAGATAAAAAAATAAAATCAAAATCAAATTACAGTGTTTTATTTATGTAGTTTGCTCATTGTCCTTGACTGGTGCACTAACATCATGTGTTTTTTGTTTTTTTTTAACATATGTAGCATCATCTACAAAGATACAAATAATTGCTATTGCGATAGCTAGTAGACACATTAAGAACAGCTGTTTCTTTCATTCAAAAATGTTGGCTTTCTTACTTAGCAAAATCATTCAGCAGGGCAGATAAAACCTGTTTGCGGGCCTGATCCGGCCCGCGGGCCATACGTTTGATACCCCTGGGTTACACAATATCTTTCCATTCACTTCTTTATGTTCTTTTCTTCTCTGTTAGTTAATTCTATTTTGTAGAAACCTGTTGTTCACTAATGTTTTTGTTCACCATATCTCCCTGAGAACCAACGTCCTCTGCAGTGGACACAGAATATCCCTGTTATGTATGTCGCTGGTTCTCAGGAGAATATGATAATATCCATTTGTGCAAAACACATTCCATTTTTTTCACTCTGTAGAGTTTTGTTCTGCTTGGACCTGAGTTTCAGTGTCAAAGCAATGAAATATTAATCTTGGATCTTCTTAACAAATTCCAACCTCGCTGTCGACCTTTTCTTTGAGACTTTTAAAACAATTTGACAAACTTGGCCTAAAGTGGTAAATTGTGAGCTTTTTATCCTCAGACAGAGCAAGGTTGGGTGTTTCTAATCTTTATGCAAAGAACCTGCTCACAGCTCCCAGTAATTGGAGGCCAACTTCTGCCCGGTGTATTGACCGGCTGCCTCAGTCCGACTAAACGTTAGTAGGGTTATTTCACTGTGGAGGCGACCGTGTCAGAGTGGAAATGCCACAATCAGCAAGAGACGGCCTCTGCCTGCGAGGAGGGCATGAGAGCTGAAAACTGGTACCAGGTCACATTTTTGCTCTGTCAGAGCATAGCGTTCTTGATTTGTAAATCATTCCAGAGCTTAGTACAGGAGTTTCCCTAAACGTTTTCCACTGAGGGTCACAGACTGACAAATCAAAGGATGCGGGGGCCGTTTAGTAGTTTTCAGATTTAAATTCAGCAGAATATTTTTTTCAAAGAACTAGAAAATACCATTTTGGTAGAAATTTTGTGTGAATGCTAAAGTTAAAGCACCACTGTCACACACGAGGTGTGGTGAAATTGCCCTCTGCATTTGACCCATCCATTGAGGTGAGGGGAGCAGTGAGCAGAATAATTTTGGTGACTTAACCCCCATTTCCAACCCTTGATGCTGAGTGCCAAGCAGGGAGGTAATGGGTCCCATTTTTATAGTCTTGGGCACGACTCGGCCAGGATTTTGAACTCACGACCTACCTCAGGGCGGACACTCGAACCACATGGCCACTGAGCAGGTGGCTAAAGAGCCAAAGTCGAACTGAAATGCTAACAGTTAGCACGCTGGCCAGCTAGAGTCAAGTAAGAGATATTAGCAAAATGAGCTAAAAAAGCTAGCATGCCAACTGTACATTGCTAACATGCTAGCAATAACATGCTTACAGTTAGCATTAGTGAAATATCAAAATATATAACACTGTGACTGAGGTGTATAACTGCTACATTAGCCAAATATTTAGTATGCTAAGGTTAGCATTCATGCTAAAATGCTAGCTGTAACATGCGTCAAGTACCAAAACATATTGCTCTGAGGTGTGTAACTGTAAAATGTGTTTAAAATGCTAGCCTGCTGACGTTACCATGCATCAGGTACCACAATATGATTGAGGTATATACCAACAAAACTAGCTAAAGCAAGCTAGCATGCTAAGATTAGCATGCCGGTATCATTCATCACGTAACAAAATATTTGACGCTGAGGTGCATATCTGCAAAATTCTCAAAAAACAAACATGCTAATATTACAATGCAAACGATTGTGCCGCGGGGCATTAACAAATTAGCTACAGGCCGCAAATAGCGCACTTTGGACATCACTGGCTTAGTAAACTTTTATGGTTTGCTGGCCCAGAAAAAAAATAGGCTTTCCTCTCTAAGCGCCTGATTTGAAGACGCAACAAAGAGAAATCATCAAAGAACAACATTTACATTTGCCCCCGGAGAGCGATCATTTTCATGTTTTGATTAGATGAACAACACGTTTGTGCCTTGTTTACTCCTACTGGAACTCACTCCTGAACAACAATATGCATTTCAGATAGGTGACCCTTGATATTTGAGGTTTCTGGCCTCAAAGGTGCTCCAATAAACTTGTGAGTGATACGCTGAGATCGCAGATTATAACAGAGTACGTTTTGCTCATTTTAACACAATTGGAACGCTGCTATGGTTATACAATTTCAAAATGGCACACAAACAACTATGAGAAATGCAGCCAATATTACATACAGATAATGTGTCATGAGACATGCAAATATAAATTAAATACACACAGGACATAAGTAAAGGAAATTATACATCCATCCATCCATCTTCTTCCGCTTATTCGGATGGATGGATGGATGGATGGATGGAACAAGGCATAATGATGTACTGTACATACAGCTAGCCTAAGTAGCATGTTAGCATTGATTAGCTTGCAGTCATGGATTGACCAATTATGCCTAATAAGCTCTCCAGCAAATCAATAAAATCAACAAAGCTCAGCTTTGTGCATTCACGCACAGCATAAAAGGTTTGGTGGACAAATTGAGACAAAGAAGGAGTGGCATAGAACACCTCGTTTTGTGGCAGCATTGGAAAAAGTTGTACATGTAAACAAACTAGGATGAGTTCAAGGATCGCTGAAATTAGTAGGACAAAACGGTGCTTGCCAAATACTCTCATCAGTGAAGCATATATAACATAAACATTGGGATTTCTAACAATTAGGAAGGTTTGTGTCATGTTTGCCCTCCTACAGAAAATATATTAAAACAAAAAATAATTGTTTTTCTTCATCTTTTTCTATTCTCACACATCTCTGAAAGAGGTCCAGGGAGCCACAAGGGCGGCGCTAAGGAGCCGCATGCGGCTCTAGAGCCGCAGGTTGCTGACCCCCGCGCTTGTAGTATTGCAGTTTGACAATCACTGATATAGAT
>NC_084566.2:6051624-6054124 GCF_033978685.3 Nerophis lumbriciformis
CTATCTATCTATCTATCTATATATATATACGTGTATATATATATATATATATATATATATCTATATATATATACGTGTATATATATATATATATATATATATATATATATATACATGCAACTATGCAACTGGTGTGCAATGGTGTGAAAATACAAACATATGTGAGGTCAAGCAGCATCCTATGCAATATTATGTTCCAACCTATAGGTTTCATTATAGTTTTGCTGCCATTTGTGGATCTTAGTTCAGTTTTTATTAGTAGTTAGTATCGCTTAGTAAAAAGATAACACCGGCTTTAATGGCCACATATTGTGCTTTCATAAGCACAGATGAGCGCCGCTGTCACAATTGATGGCAGTTCCACCAGGTTTAGAACCATTTCTTATGTTTTGGATGCTTTCACATGGAGGTGATTGCTTTTCCTGGAGGAGGTAAACCGCAGGCAGAGCTCAGGAGCCTCATAATGCGTCCGGAATTACGATGTCATCGGAGTGTTGGGGAGAGAGAACATATCTGTACTCCTGCAGTCATCTGTATGCAAAGTAAACAGCCCCGCTGATATAAGAGAGCCCAGAGGACTTTTTGTTGAGCGCCATCTCATCGTGATCTAGTGTTTGGAGTGTTCAATGCAACTGACCTGCTGTTAGCGCCGTAGCAATCCCCTGGATGAACTCACGGTTTATATTCATTTGCAGCAGTTTGCGCCCCATAAACTGGACTACGGTTCCACATTATTTTTGGAGAAAGGCAGTGTGATACACCTCTAACAGAAACATTGTCGAGTTTATAGCCATTGGCAGCCTCTCTTAAAAGGTCATCAGTGCAGATGTCGATGCCACCGGGCCGCATTGCTTTTGTCAGGGATTAGATTAATGAGTGATGATAGTCATGCACCAGCAAGTCTTGATGAAAGTGCATACAAAATATCCCTGATGACCGTCGACAGGTCTGTCACTTTAAAAAAAAAAAAAAAAGGCCTAGCAGCTTTTGCTATGCAGTCATGCATGCCCTTTTAGTAAAGGTTAACTACCTGCTGGGAGGCTGCCGTCTCCAGCTCCTAGAACCTGCTGTTTATTTTGAAATGTATACGGTATAAGTGAAAACAAAAGCAAGCAATCAAATGGGTCCAATACAGTTTTAAAAGAGCAGTTTAAACCCCTGCTAATTAAATAATACATTAATAATATATAATTTAATATAATTATGACCCGCATACTTTTTTTTTTGACTTCCAAGTGTTCCCAACCAGCTCTTTTAGAACTGGCCAAAAACCAATAACAGAAGAAAGTGTTAGTTAGGGGGTTGTGTTTGCACGGTGTACCCAATAAGAAAACATACAAATAAACACAAGTAGTGAAGTGAAGTGAAATACATTTATATAGCGCTTTTTCTCAAGTGACTCAAAGCGCTTTACATAGTGAAACCCAATATCTAAGTTACATTTAAAGCAGTGTGGGTGGCACTGAGAGCAGGTGGGTAAAGTGTCTTGCCCAAGGACACAACGGCAGTGACTAGGATGGCGGAAGCGGGGATCGAACCTGCAACCCTCAAGTTGCTGGCACGGCCACTCTACCAACCGAGCTATACCGCCCCAAGTAAATGTTGTGCCATCTCATATGTCTCATGTGTTCTGGTATGACAATGAAGTTTCTGAAATTCTAAAAGAAAAACAAATTATTTCCCCCTCAAGAAAAAAAACAAACGGTCAAGGGGATCTCGGTAGAAAAATCCAAATACACACACACTAAGGACCAGAGGTGGGTATTGTAGCATCCAAGTAACTTTTTAAACCTAAGGTAACTTAGTAGAAATAATCCAGATCAGGGCCAAAATGTTATGGGTGTACAGGAGGAAGGAGACAGCACAGACAGGAGGGACGGCGTATTAACTCTAATTATTTATATATATAAACAATATATATAAATAAGGAATAATAATATTAATAAACAAGGGAAATGGAGTGTGACCAATCCAAAAGTGTGTATGGTGTGCGACTATGTGTGTAAATTAACTGTTGTGTGTTACCGGGAGTGTTGAGCGAGAGGCGGAAGTCCCGGAGGGGAAAGGCAGTCTCGAAGGTCCGTGAGACAGGCAGGTAGTCGGGGGGGAAGAGAGGCGTCAAAGGTCCGTGTCCAGGCGGGAGGTCGAGATCCAAGAGGCAGCCAGGGAACGCAGGAAGACGACACATTGCTCGTAACGTGGGAACAAAGGCAGGCTGCAGGGAGGATGACAAGAAGGACACGAGACAATACAACACGACGGAGAAGAACACACAGAGAGAGCAAGAGTGCATAGCGCTAGATGATCGCTTACTGTACAGGAACAGATGACTACGTTCTGGCCCGGGATAGCAGGTTGTGCAGGCTTATGAAGGCAGGTCTCATCATCAGCTTCAGGTGTGCTTGCTGCAGCCGGACTGGCACGCGTCTGGCGCGCCCCCAGATGTGCGCGCAGCGCAGCACACACATGAATGCGCACTGACGTGCGCCCGGGCCGTGAC